>NC_057809.1:42828855-43012257 GCF_018294505.1 Triticum aestivum | reverse complement strand
TTTCATCGCTGCGAGGTTTGGTGTTCGACGACCTCGCCGTGCGTTTGACGAGCTCTGCCCCTTCGTTCGTGGGTGAGCACAAATGACAAGTCCTCCTCCCCCATTAATTATTTGATCTATTCCGATGAAACTTGATAGCTAGCTATATATGTGTCTTGAATCATCAGTATGCGTAACCAATATGTGTCTCCCGTTCGAAAGCGTCATAGTTATAAATATGCATGCATTTGCATATTTATAACCTTGATTCTTTCGAATTGTCCAACGCTATCCATGGACAGCCCGAGTATGTGTAGATTGGGTTCGTTTTCCCATATGCTTTGCTCCGGATCCGACGCATATATTTCGTCAGTGCCTCCCCTGTTGTTCTCCGGGTACACATCCTCTCTGTTTATTGTAGAGACGTGTATCAGGAGAACAGCGGGGAGGTGCTGCCGAAATTTTGCGTCGGATCCGGAGCATAGCATAGGAAAATGAACCCAATCTACACATACACGGGTGGGATTAGGACCTATCATTACCTATTAGAGTGTAGGTTGCATGGACGTAATAAAATTGACAAAGTAGATCAACTGATGAATATATACATGGTGAATTACATATATAATTGTTGTGTGTCCAGTAGCTCTGAAAGTCAAGATGAGTGACCATGCTTGGATGTATACCGGTCACACTGGTCAGAACAAATGGAGCGCTGAATGGTTCACAAAAACTAAGGGGTTTGTGCAAGCCGCATTTGCAAATGGCCAAAAGAAAACCTGGTGCCCCTGTTTCCGGTGCGGCAATTGGGAAAAGAAGACAGAGGCTGAAATGGGCAAACACCTGCAGAAGAGTGGTTTTACGCCCGATTATACGGTGTGGACATTTCATGGTAAGTCTGCCCAACGTGACCGAGCTGAGGTGGATCGTCATCGCACCGAAGAGCATGGTACCGGGATGGAAAACATGGTGCAAGGCTATGATGATGCTCGGGATTCGGACGAGGAGATGGAGGAATCTGCAAAGGCCTTCAATGTAATGTTGGAGTCTTCGAAACGTCTGCTCCACGAGCACACTGAGCTTTGTCAGTTGGATGCCATCTCACAAGTAATGGCTCTGAAGGCTCAGTTCAACTTGGGCAGAGAATGCTATGACGCAATTATGACAGTATTTGGATGCTTTCTACCCAAAGGCCATGTAATGCCTGCAAACCTGTACCAGTCGGACAAAATCCTCCGTGCACTGAAGATGCCCTATGAGAAGATACATGCCTGTGAGAAAGGATGTGCCTTATTTAGGCTTGACTATGCGGACTTGAACTATTGTCCCATTTGCAAGTCTTCATGGTATATTGTGGTAGACAACGGTATGGGTGAGAAGACACAGACCAAAATCCCCATTAGTGTTCTTCGGTATATGCCAATCGTACCAAGACTTCAACGTCTTTTCATGGTCGAAGAGACGGCCAGACAGATGACATGGCACAAAACAGGCAAAAGAACCGAACTAGATGCAGATGGGAATCTGATGATGGTACACACATCGGATGGTGTTGCGTGGAAAAAGTTTGATGAATTACATGCTAACAAAGCGGCAGATCTGAGGCATCCTCGAGTCGGCATCAGCACGGATGGGTTCAGTGTGTTTGGTATGATGGCAGCCCAATACAGTTGTTGGCCCGTATTTGTCTTTCCACTCAATCTCCCCCCCGGACAGATTATGCAAAGAAAGAACATTTTCCTGACGTTGATAATTCCAGGACCCAACTATTCGGGCAAAAATATGAATGTGTACATGCAGCCGCTTAAGGACGAATTGCAAGAATCCTGGGATAATGAGTTCAAGACATACGACGCCTTTAGCAAACAGAACTTCATAATGCGTGTCTGGTACATGTACTCGACGCATGACTTGTCGGCGTATGCGCTATTCGTTGGCTGGTGTGTGCATGGAAGGTTCCCGTGCCCCACATGCAAGGGAGCTCTTGAGTTTCGTTGGCTTCAGTCCGGTCGCAAGTTTTCTTGCTTCGACATGCATAGACAGTTCCTGGATCCTCGCCATAAGTTCGGGAAAGACAAGAAGAACTTCATCAGGGGTAGAGTTGTCAAAAACTCTGCACCACCTGCATTGACAGGCCAACAGACCCTGGATCAGTTAAACACTCTTGAGCCAGATCCACAACGTCCAGGGTACTTCAAGGGGTATAATACTAAGCACGCGTGGACTCACAAAACATGCTTATGGGATCTGCCTTACTTCAAAGACCTCCTTTGCCCACACAACATCGACGTGATGCACACTGAGAAGAATATCGCCGGGGCACTTTTTGGTACATTGTTCGGCATAGATGGGAAGTCAAAGGATAATACTAAGGCTAGAGTCGATCTGGAGGCGCTATGTGATAGGCCGTTACAAAACATGAAAGAACCGAAAGGAAAGGAGAACTGGACGAAGCAAAAGGCATGGTTCAATCTTGGAAGGCCAGCTATGAGGGAAATTCTCTTGTGGGTGCAACAGCAGTTGATGTTCCCCGATGGGTATGCAGCGAATCTAAAGAGGGGAGCGAATCTTGATAAACTGAAGATATTTGGTCACAAGAGTCATGATTGGCACATATGGATTGAGCGGGTAATGCCGCTGATGTTGCATGGCTTCATCCTTGAGGATGAATGGCTAGTACTGGCAGAACTCAGCTATTTCTTCCGTGTTCTTTGTGCGAAAGAACTATCGCCTGGCGTGCTAGAAGAAATGGAAGAGTTGGCGCCGGAGTTGATCTGCAAGTTAGAGAAGATCTTTCCACCGGGCTTATTTAATCCAATGCAGCATTTGATTTTGCATCTCCCGACCGAGGCAAGATTGGGGGGGGGGCCCGTGCAAAATCGTTGGTGCTACCCAACTGAGAGGATGTAGAAGACGCTTCGAGAAAAATGTAAAAATAAACGTAGAATTGAAGCATCGATGGCTGAGGCATTCATCACAGAGGAGGCGGCAAACTTCGTAACAGCGCACTACGAAGCCAAAAATCGTCATTTGCATAATCCGAAGCCTCGGTACAATGCTGACAAGCCTAAAAAGGGTGGATCCAACCTCAGCCTATTCAAAGGGAATCTCGCACCAGCTAGTGTTTCACATCCAGTATCTTTGGATAACAAATAATGGCGGACCATTTCGTTGTATATCTTCAACAACCTGATAGAAGTGCGGCCGTACATCGAGTAAGTTCTCGATACATTGTTTCGCAACTTCTATTTCCTTTGAACTACTCTTATTCCTGGATATGTCATACAGTCGATACATCGCCATATTCTCGTATGGAGAGGAGATCCAAAAGGATTCCGTCGAAGAGTATGAGCTTCTCGCAAAGAAAGGAGGTGGCTATCCCGGTTTCATCTCTTGGTTCAAACAAACGGTAATTTCTATTAGACAATTTCATTTCATTCGCTAATTTGTGCATAATGCAACAATCCTTTCATATTAAACTTGTAGGCTAATTCAAAGTCTATGGACGCCGAATTGAGACAAGTCGCTAATGGTTTTGACTATAAGGTCCGTTCATTTGACAAGTACGACATCAACGGGTATCGCTTTCGTACCTATGGCAAAGAGCTATCTATGGCCGACCGAAAGTCAACAAATTGTTGTGTATCTGCTATCGGCGAAGGAGGTACCGAGTATTATGGGAGAGTTGAAGCAATTTATGAACTTCTATTCTATGGTGAAAACCCACCGAATGTCGTAGTCTTCAAATGTTATTGGTTTCAGCCGAAGGAGACTAGAAGGACTCATGAACATGTAGGGCTAGTTGAAATCAACCAAAGCACTCATTTAGATGTTCCTGATGTCTATATTATGGCTCAACAGGCGACCCAAGTATTCTATCTACCATGGGCCTGCCAAACTAATCCAAATCTGAAAGGTTGGGATGTCGTTTATGAAGTGCCGCCACGTGCTAGACTTTCTCCCCCAAAGGAAGAGGATTATGAACCTCACATTAACCCAGACACATATGAAGGAGAATTCTTCCAAGAGGCACGTCTTTCCAAAAAGTGTTTCAAGAACCTCTATACTTCACCCCAAAATATTGAAGTAGACAGCGACAATGAATCTGACATCACCCCAGAGGAGGAACAAGAAGAGCCGGAACAAGAAGTGGTTACTGCTGCGGATGACCTGTCAATGCTTGACCGATTATGTCAAGGTGGCCTTGCACATGTTGATGCCAATGAACCCTATGAGCCCGTCATTGATTATAGTGATGATGATGATTATGCATTTATTGATGATACTGATCGAGATTATTAGTAGTGTCAGGTATTACATTTTTTTATGTTGTACTTGATGATGATACACTTAAGTGATACACATATTATTATTCATGTCGGTCTTTTTTTATGTTGTACTAATTTCGTTTACTGTTTGTCATGGTAGGTGTTGAAAGATGGTGGGCGCTGGTCGGGAGCGTGGTCTGAGGTCTTCCATTCCAGACGCACCTCTCCGCCGAGCGTTGCTGGACAGTATGGCCACACCGCCGGGCTCTTCTTCGTCGATCGCGGTGCCCAGCAGGGGACGAGGTAGGAAGAGAGGAGGTGGGGCACGTGGTCGTGGGAGAGGAGGTAGGGTGACTGCTACGGCGCCTTCCTCGCCGCCACCCCAGCTGTTTCACCCGAGCACGTGACTGCTAGGGTGGACTCGTCCGAGGAGGAGGCTACACGGACTCCGGTCCACGAGCCTCCGGTCCACGGGTCTTGGGCCCACGAGCCTCGGGTCGACTGGCCTTCGGCCCACGAGAGTTCGGCCCACGTGACCCCGGAGGAGCACACATCCGGATGGGGTACCTGGCCGGATCAGCCCGAGGAGCCGAGTGGCCATGCTGATGATGGCGGGGAGCCGACTGATCTTGAGGAGGAGGGGGGCACCGTCTACCAGCGTGGTGCTACACGGCTCCCGTCCGTGCCGGTGACCCGCGAGCAGAGGTGGTTGATTTTCCCTGATGGGGAGAGGTACGTAAGTGCATTTAATATTTTTGTACCTTGTGCATTCATGTTTTTTCAAATAACTAATGCGTTGGCCTTGTCATGCTGCAGGGGTTGGGACCACCATCATAGTGTCCGCCGGCCCAACTCCGTCCTTGGAGTTCTTTGCCGGCAAAACTTCCCGGGGTTTGTCATGTTGCCTAGTGAGGGTCGGCTTCCAGAGCTTGGATTGAGCTGGGAGCACTACGTGGCTGCCCCGGCCCCGCTGGATGAGATTATCAACGGTGTCGTGTGCGACACGAGGGCAGACATGGTGATCAGAAAGTTCTGGGTCATTTCTCCTTTACACATTTAAAAATCTTCAACTAGCTAGTTATTAATTGTACTAATCAATATTGTCTCATTTGATTGCAGACATTCTACAGGTGTGAGGAGGGATACGAGGAGGATGTGGCACATGTTATCGAGAACGTCTGCAAGCGCCTACTCCAGAACTTACGGCACGAGGCTCGGGTGCAGGCTGTTCGAGACTACTAGGCCTTGCGTGGTATCAAGAAGACCAAGCCGGCGTGCCGTGATAAGTTCCTGAGTAAGGAGCAGTACATGAAGGTAATTCTTAAGGCCTTCTCTACTTAAGTTCCTTCATTTAGTAATTCTTAGCCATAGCGCTCAAGTTTCTATTTGCTAACTTAGGCGCCTCCGAGATGGTGTGCGGATCGGATGGATTGTTGGGAGGTGTTGGTCGATGAGTGGTGCTCAAAACAATGGCTAGCCCTCCACAACGAGGCCAAGGACAAACGTGCCCAAATGGAAGGTGTGCCACACCATCAAGGCAGCTCCAACTGATATCAGTTCGGGCGCAACTGGGTATGTGGTTTGCTTCATGATTCATGCAATTCATTCATCATGCTAGCTTGAGCCCTTTAATTACTAATTTTCATTGTTTCTCTCTTTCAGGCATGCTACAATAAGGCGGATAAGGTGCCAGAGGTGTACGACCTGTATGCCATGGCCCACACTGCCTCTTTCAAGAAAGTCAAGGCTTTCTCTCAGTCTGACCTCGATGATGCAAACAACTTCACCAACATCTCCTCCCACAACAAGCTCGTGAGATATAGAGATGAGGGGAAGGCGAGGAAAGGGGAGGACTTTAACCCGAGCCAGGGTCCCATTGATCCAGAGTTGTTGATGATATCTGGTGGCGGGAGGTCCGATGGCTCCATAGCCATTGGAGATGGACTTATCCGTTGTCCTAGCACTCTCTCGAAGATCAAGGCGCGCCAGTCGAGCTCCGCTCCTGAGATAAGGCCTTGTGAACGGCCAGTGCAACTCGCCATCAAGGTTAGTGATACGTACTCAGTTATCTTTCTCCATTACATTGTGTGCGCTTTCATCAATGATTACAAATGGTCATGTGAGTGGTGTTGCAGGCTGCTATACAGAGTGAGAGAGATAGAACGGAGAAACTTCTGGCGGAGGCGGCGGAGAGGCAGCGGGAGTTGGAGGAGAGGATGACAAAGATGATGGAGGAGGAGAGGGCATGGAATGACATGCAGGCAAGGGCCATGTACGAGCTCCTTGTGGTAAGTTTCTTCTGCAGATTAGCCAAAACATTCATGTAGTGTTTGTCTCATTACTAACTAGTATGACTGAGTCGTCAAAACCAAATGTGCAGTCTGTGTGCGAGAAGACAGGTCAGACCGCTCCGCCGATGCCAGTGATTGCTCCTGGGACCACGGTGAGTTTTATTTGAATGGACATTACTTGCTAGTCTTAACATTTGAGTGTCATCATGCTAACAAGACATTGGAAATGATCTTTGGTGCAGCATAACTCCAGACAAGCATCGCACGATCCTTCTCCAGCTACCGACACTAGCCACCCCGCTCCTACACCTCCTGGATCTTGGTAAGTTTATCTAGTGTTTTGCTTAACACATGGATAAAGACCTAGACTTAGCTTTATTTCCTCCAATGCTTACCATAATGACCTAGACTTAGCTTCTTCTCCTCCAAAATGACTTAATAAGCTTACTGACCTCCAAAACCATCCATTTTACCTAAGTTAGCTCTAAAACGATCGGTACTTAGCTTACTTATGTCAAAAATTGCATAATTAGCTTAGTTAGCTCATAGACGATCCATTTTACCCAAGTTAGCTCTAAAATGATCCATTTTACCTAGGTTAGCTTATAAATGATCCAGTTCATCCAAGTTAGCTCAAAAATGACCCATTTTACCTAGATTAGCTCCTAAATGATCCATTTTACCTACGTTAGCTTTAAAATGACCAATTTCACCTAGGTTAACTCCAAAATGACCCATCTTACCTAGGTTATCTCATAAACGATCCATTTCAACTAATTTAGCTCATAAACGATCCATTTCACCAAGTTAGCTAAAAAACAATCCATTTCACCTAAATTAGCTCTTAAATGATCCATTTCACCTAAGTTAGCTCAAAAAGATCCATTTCAACTAAATTAGCTCATAAATGATCCATTTCACCTAAGTTAGCTCAAAAACGATCCATTTCAACTAAGTTAGCTCATAAATGATCCATTTCACCTAAGTTAGCTAAAAAATGATCCATTTCACCTTAGTTCCCCCAAAAACGATCCATTTGACCTTAGTTAGCTCATAAACGACCCATTTCAACTAAGTTAGCTCATAAATGATCCATTTCACCTTAGCTAGCTCATAAACGACCCATTTCAACTTAGTTAGCTCATATATGATCCATTTCACGTAAGTTAGCTCATAAATGATATACTCTTCTTGTTCTAGTCTTCTTCTTGTTCTACTCTTCTTCTTGTTCTACTCTTCTTGTTCTAACTTTCTTATTTTTTCATTTTGCAGATTTCATTCACTTGACGAAAGCTTGCATAGATGGAGTGCTCCTTATCCCTTTCTCTGTTTCTTTTGTATCGTTGAACTATGCATGTATCGTTGGATGAAACTGTTGTAATATATATGGTTGGATGCCTCAATGTTGAACTTGTTATGTATGATGGAACTATGCATGTAATATATATGGTTGGATGATGAAGTTATGTGTTGGATATCTTATATGTTTGCTCCATAATGGCCTTTTGAAATATATCTATATATGTCATATATATTTGTGATGAAAATTGTTGGATTTAATAAAAACAGATAAAAGAGCCAATATGCAGGCTCTTTGCCGTCTACCACCGACGGCAACGGGCTCTTTGCCGTATGCCGCGGATGGCAAAGAAGACACGTGGCATCTAGCTGTGCTTCCTGGGAGCTGACCCATTTGGTCAGTTTGCCATCAGTGGCAGACGACAAAGAACCTGCCATGTAGTGACGTGTAGATGACATCATACGGCGGACGGCAAAGACACTAGAAATTTTGCCGTCAGCGGTGGACGGCAAAGGCCTGCCGTTAGCCACTTAACGGACTGACAGCGCAATTATTGCCGTCCGCTCTCTTTGCCGTCCGCCGCAGACGGCAAAGGGCCTTTGCCATCAGCCGCCAGGAAGCAAACGGCAAAGTAGCTGTTTACCGTAGCCTACTTTGCCGGAGCCTTTTGCCGTCCGCGGCTGACGGCAAAGGCCTTTGCCATCCGCCGTTCATGCCTTTGCCGTCCGCCGTGGCAGACGGCAAAGTAGCTGATTCCTGTAGTGAGTGTTTAAAAATCCTACCGAGTGGTGAGCCAGACTCCCACTCGGAGGCTTAGCTGCAGCCCAGTGCTCGCCTAAGTATTTAAAAATCCTACCGAGTGGTGAGACAGACTCCCACTCGGAGGCTTAGCTGCAGCCCAGTGCTCACCTAAGTTTGAAAAAATCCTACTGAGTGGAGAGCAGACCTCCCACTCGGGGGCTTAGCTGCAGTCCAGTACTCGCCTAAGTTTGAAAAAATCCTACCGAGTGGAGAGCAGACCTCCCACTCAGGGGCTTAGCTGCAGTCCAGTACTCGCCTAAGTTTGAAAAAATCCTACCGAGTGGAGAGCAGACCTCCCACTCGGGGGCTTAGCTGCAGTCTAGTACTCGCCTAAGTTTTTAAAATCCTACCGAGTGGAGAGCAGACCTTCCACTCGGGGGCTTAGCTGCAGCCCAGTGCTCTCCTAAGTACGGAACACATCCCAATCCGCAAGGACGACGAGGTGCAAATCGACTGCTACCTTCTCCTTCGGAGCTGCACCACAAATACAAAGTTATTTCGAGTGAAGAACAAGTTCCACTCGACAGATAATTCATGAATATATTCAACGATAAATCAAGTTCAGATAAGATCCAAAGGTCCTAGACCGCAGTGTTGGGGAACGTAGCATAAATTCAAAATTTTCCTACGTGTCACCAAGATCTATCTATGGAGTCATCTAGCAACGAGGGAGGAGTGGATCTACATACCCTTGTAGATCGCGCGCGGAAGTGTTCAAGAAAACGGGGTTGATGGAGTCGTACTCGTCGTGATCCAAATCACTGATGATCCTAGCGCCGAACGGACGGCACCTCCGCGTTCAACACACGTACGGAGCAGCAACGTCTCCTCCTTCTTGATACAACAAGGGGGAAGGAGAGGTTGATGGAGATCCAGCAGCACGACGGCGTGGTGATGGAAGTAGCGAGATTCCAACAGGGCTTCGCCAAGCGCTGCGGGAGGAGGGAGATGTGTCATGGGAGGGAGAGGGAGGCGCCATGGCTTAGGTGCGGCTTCCCTCCCTTCCCCCCACTATATATAGGGCCAAGGGAGAGGGGGGGCGCAGCCTTGGCCCTTCCTCCAAGGAAGGGTGCGGCCAGGGAGGAGTCCATCCTCCCTATGGCAACTAGGAGGTGCCTTCCCCCTTTAGGACTCTTTCTTTCCCTTATCTCTTGGCGCATGGGCCTCTTGGTGCTGGTGCCCTTGGCCCATATAGGCCAAGGCGCACACCCCTACAGTCCATGTGGCCCTCCGGGGCAGGTGGACCCCCTTGGTGGACTCCCGGACCCCTTTCCGCACTCCCGGTACAATACCGATAACGCGCGAAACTTTTCCGGCGACCAAAACAAGACTTCCCATATATAATTATTTACCTCCGGACCATTCCCGAACTCCTCGTGACGTCCGGGATCTCATCCGGGACTCCGAACAACTTTCGGGTTACCGCATACTAATATCTCTATAACCCTAGCGTCACCGAACCTTAAGTGTGTAGACCCTACGGGTTCGGGAGACATGCAGACATGACCGAGATAACTCTCCGGTCAATAACCAACATTGAGATCTGGATACCCATGTTGGCTCCCACATGTTCCACGATGATCTCATCGGATGAACCACGATGTCAAGGACTTAATCAATCCCATATACAATTCCCTTTGTCTAGCGGTACGATACTTGCCCGAGATTCGATCGTCGGTATCCCGATACCTTGTTCAATATCATTACCGGCAAGTCTCTTTACTCATTTCGTAACACATCATCCCGTGATCAACTCCTTGATCACATTGTGCACATTATGATGATGTCCTACCGAGTGGGCCCAGAGATACCTCTCCGTTTACACGGAGTGACAAATCCCAGTCTCGATTCATGCCAACCCAACAGACACTTTCGGAGATACCTGTAGTGTACCTTTATAGCCACCCAGTTACGTTGTGATGTTTGGCACACCCAAAGCACTCCTATGGTATCCGGGAGTTGCGCAATCTCATGGTCTAAGGAAATGATACTTGACATTAGAAAAGCTTTAGCATACGAACTACATGATCTTGTGCTAGGCTTAGGATTGGGTCTTTGTCCATCACATCATTCTCCTAATGATGTGATCCCGTTATCAATGACATCCAATGTCCATGGTCAGGAAACCGTAACCATCTATTGATCAACGAGCTAGTCAACTAGAGGCTTACTAGGGACATGGTGTTGTCTATGTATCCACACATGTATCTGAGTTTCCTATCAATACAATTCTAGCATGGATAATAAACGATTATCATGAACAAGGAAATATAATAATAACTAATTTATTATTGCCTCTAGGGCATATTTCCAACACGCAGATCAAAGTACTCGAGCCTCCAGCTCGACAGAGTTTAACGGTTACAAAATCCACTCGGCATTCCGAGGCAAATTTAAAGTGAAGCATAAAATTTTTTATTCCTCAGGCGGAGGACTGGAAGGGGTGACGAACTCGTCCAAGTCGATCCCGTCTGCAATGCGAGTGGCAGCAGCAATGAAAGTCTCCATGAAGTCTTGAAAGTTGTGCTTCCTGGTATTGGCAACTTGGATGGCGACCAACTTTTCTTCTCGCGCCTCCTTGCAGTGGACGCAGACCAGAGACAGCGACGTCAGCGCCACATCTAGCAGAAGATTTCTTCCATTCCACCACTCGACCTGGGAATTCATTCAGTCGTGTCATCAGGGACTCGAGGTCATTCTGAAGCGTCGTCCTAGGCCAGAGCGACATCGCAACCTTCAACCGAGCAAGATAGTCAACAACGCCGGCAACACGAGATTCCAGTTGGAGCACGTTCATAGCAGCCTCGTCCTTCACTGGAGAATTGATGGGGTCCAAGTCTGTCTCCACTCGACTGGTCTCCTCTTTGAAGTTCTGGCAGAATTCTGTAAACACAATTCAAGGATAAGTCAGTGGCTCTACGCAGGTTTGGTAACTGCAAGTCAGTCGGGCCAGAGTAATTACCCTCGAGCATGACGAACAGCTTCTTGGCGAGTCCACCGAGATAAGCCTCCAGATCGTTCCTCTTCCCCGCCAGTTCACTTGCCTTGTCATTCAGAGCTATATTGCCATTCTTTAGACGGCTGACCTCTTGATTAGCCGCGTCGAGAGCAGTTTTCAGCCTGGAGTTTTCCTTTTCAAGAGTATCGACTGAAGCCAGTTTTTCTTCAGCAAGCTTCGTTTTGTTCAGGGCCTCCTTCTACGCTTCGGCAAGGTCTTGATCCTTCTTCTTTAGAGCCTCCTCCATTTTGTCTGCGAAACAGCAAGTGAGATCAACATCGAGGACGGCCAGAAAGAAAGGACAGTCGACAAAAGCTCACCAGCCATACCTTTTGCTTCGTCCCTCGCCTTCTACAAGTTCTCCTGAGCAAGCTTCAAGTCAAGGTTCAGCTGGATCTGTTTGTTCTCCGACTTAGTGTAGCGAGCCACAAGTTCGCAGGATTTCTGCAAAAAATCAGTCGATAGACATCCAAGATAAGTTGCTTCTGAGTAACCAAGAGACAATGATGGCGTTTCTAAGACTACAGCCGAATCAAAAACATTCGACAGTAGTCTCGGGGACTACACCCAATGGGTGCACTCAGCGTGCCCCCACTGGTTCGACCAAAAATATTCGACTGCCCACAGTCGACCATGTACAGTTCCATTCGACATGGCCTGACCAGACCGAGTGAAGAAGTTCAACTAAAGCAACACAATATAAAGACTACAGTCGACTGCCAGTAGTCCACCGTAGTCTCGAGGACTACACCCAGTGGGTGCACTTAGCGTGCCCGCACTCATCAAAAAGATTAATAGACACACCCAGTGGGTGTACAGATATAAAGATCTTCGGAAAAGAGATTCTTCAGATAGCATATCCTAACAGAACAAGCGGTGAATCGACTGACCTGGATGTTGCTCTGAAGAGCTGAACTCGCGTCATAAGCTGCTTGGCTGGCTTCCCGAACCAGCTTCACTTGCTCCATCATGATCCCCGCCTGGCGTATAGCCTCTTTAGCGGCACCCACTTGGTCCTCAGGGACATGGTGTGTGGCAAAAAGCGAAGGCGGATTTGCAGTCGATGTCGAAGGCCGGACACTCGTCAGAGGTTCAGCGAAAGTCACAGAAGCCCGAGTGGTATCACCACCCTCCCGGACTGCGGCCTTAGGCGCCGGAGTAGTTTGTGGGGTCTTGCTAGCCGGAGCCCTCCTGTTCCTTCGCGCCCTCAGCGGCACTTCGTCGTCATCATCAGGGAGGTCAATTACATGAGGAGGAGCTACAAGAAAAATCCAATCGACCGGAATTATAAGAAATCATCAGTCGACTAAAAGCAGAGCATCAGCAATCGTACCGGGGTTGGAGGTAACAACGTCTTACATCTCTTGATCATTGTCCTTGGCGGAGATCTCCGAGGTGGCAGCACTGCAAATTTCGAAAATCAGTCAGCTTGTTCAATGAGTCGACCAAGAGTCCGTCACGTTCAACAAAGGAAAACAAATTCTACTATTACCTAGAAATGGTGGGGACAGTCATCTTCATCTTGGGCAGAGCCTTGGGCGGCTTGGATGGCGTCGCGCGTGGGTGCTTGGGAGCTTTTTCTGTCGGCGCTGGAGATGAGGTCCGAGGGCTCTTCGACGACTGCCCAACAGGGGCAGTCGCCTTACCACGTTCCCGAGCAGGGTCGTGTGTAAGCTTGGATCGCCGTTCCGAGCGGGGAGTTTCGACTTCTTCCTCCTCCTCTTCACTGGAGTTGTCATCGTCATCCCCCTCTCCTTCGCCGTCAGATTCCCAATCTTCTCTCTCGTCTCCACTTTCGCCTCCGCTCGCCTCTCCTTCCTCGGCCTGCTCCTGTGCTCCATTGGGTGTCGAGTACATCTCAGTAATGGCCTAGAGGATAGCAAACAAGACAAAAGTCAATCGACTGAGCCAAAGAGAACAAATAAAGAAAGCAAGATCACAGTGGGAAACGCAAGGTCAGACCTTGTCCACTTCGTATGTTTGGTCGAGTGGAGGAATCATCCTGGCTCCTCGGGGGTTGTCCTTGTTCCCTGTGATACTCGACAGCCACCCTTCCAACATCTCGTCAGTGACCTCCTCTGGGTGAATCCGAGTGGTGTCTCCGAGACCCGAGTACATCCACATCGGGTGGTCACGAGCCTGAAGCGGTTGGATGCGCCTCCGAAGGAATACTTCCAACAAGTCCATGCCAGTCACACCCTCACGGACAAGCTGAACCACTCGACCGACCAGCACCTTGACTTGCGCCTTTTCCTCCGGCGTCACTTTCAGAGAGGCAGGTTTTTGTGCTCGATTCAATGAAAAAGGGGGAAGCCCAGTCGACTATCCTGGGGTCACCTGGTCTTTACAGTAAAACCAAGTCGACTGCCACCCATGGACTGACTCGGGAAAAGTGGTAGACGGAAAGGAACTTTTTCCCCTCATCTGGATCGCCAGGCCCCCGCATAGCTGGATCACCTGCGTCCGTTTGTCACTCGACTTGGCCTTCTTGACCGACTAAGAGCGGCAAGTGAAGATGTGCTTGAAGAGTCCCCAATGGGGGCGGCAACCCAAGAAGTTTTCACACAAGGAAATGAAAGCAGCAAGATACACAATAGAATTGGGAGTAAAGTGATGGAGCTACGCTCCGAAGAAGTTCAAGAAGCTCCGGAAAAAAGGATGAGGAGGCAGAGAGAATTCACGATCGATATGGGTGGTGAGGAGGACGCACTCACCATCAAGAGGCTGGGGTTCGACTTCTTTCCCCGGGAGATGCGCAGATTCATGGGGAATGAATCCCCCTCGACCAGATCATCGAGATCATCCTGCCGAATTGCTGACGGCATCCAGTCGCCTGGATCCAATCCTTGGGCAGTGCAGTCCTCAAGGAAGATCCGCCCCGAGCATACTTCTTCCCCTTCCCCTGCACCGCCGCCTTCTTCGCGCGCTCCAGAGCCGACGTCTTCTCCTTCACCATCATCGCCGGCGAAGCTCGAACAGACCTACGGCACCAAGGTGAGAGCGGAGGTGGCGGAGGATCTCGTGAAGGAAGGGGGAAAAGTGAAGGCGCACTGTTCGGGGGTCCCGAGCCGGCAGCTTATAAGAGGTTGCTTCCGAGTGGCTGACTGGTAGGCCCAGGCAATCCCATCAAATCCCGCAACAGGCGCGCACGCGGTATGTGGCGAAAAGGTGGCGCGGGGATCGAGGAGCTTCCGTCCTATCCCGTTCGGTTACTGCGGCCGCCCCCGTCCCACACGCTTCCCGAAATTCAAATCCCACAAAATCCATGGGCCGCAGAACAACTCATCAAACAGAAGATCCCTTTCACACCGTCACTCGAAACTTCACAAGTAAAGAAATTCACTCGACAAGAGGCCGAGAATGGATCAAGGCGACTGAAAGAAGTTGACGACGTCATCCGTGACAATTGATCCAAAACAAGATGTTCATATAACATGAAGAACCAGTCGGAAAGATCCCCAACTCCTTCCCCACTCGAACCTCGATCCATTCGGGGGCTAATGATGAAGCTATGTACCTAGGGTAGGGGCATAGACCTATCCTAAGTATCCTACCCAAGGACATCCCTAGAAGAAGTCACCTTTCAATTGACTTGGAGGTATCCCACTCGACGGATTCAAGACACTCGACCACGAAGCAATCACTCGACCAAGATCCAACCACTCGACTGCCAGGAGATCTAAAGTGACCCTGCACGCAAAAGTTTGGTCATTAAGTAGCTTTTATGGTCATCATATCACTTTATTAGGGGCATTACCAGTAACCCCCAGTCTTAATGTACTTTAAACCCTGCATTACTGAGGGCTGGAGGGGCCTGGCAAACTCTATATAAGCCATCCCCCTCCTCAGTATCAAGGGTTTGCACCCCTGTTATTCATACACACATAATTCAGTCGACCGCCTCCGGGCACCGAGACGTAGGGCTGTTACTTCCTCCGAGAAGGGCCTGAACTCGTAATCCTCATGTGCTTACAACTCCTCCATAGCTAAGATCTAGCCTCTCCATACATACCCCCTACATCACTGTCAGAGTTAGAACCACGACAGAGACCAACTACCGAAGAATCAAACAAGAGGATTAAATCCAGGCGCGAGCGGATGAGAGGGGAAAAAAGCAACAAAGTTAGTGCACATGTTTATCTCATTGTTCATTTCCATACATGCTTACAATGTTAATATGTTCTCTCTTTTTCTTCAATTTACTCAGAAACAAATCAGGGAAATCAAAGGTCACAAGGAGGAACAAGCGAAAAGAGAAAGACTCAGAGACAGAAGAAGACACAGATTCAGATATAGAAGAAGAGGAAGATTCAAAAAAAGCAACGAAGTTAGTGCACATGTTTATCTCATTGTTCATTTCCATACATGCTTACAATGTTAATATGTTCTCTCTTTTTCTTCAATTTACTCAGAAACAAATCGGGGAAATCAAAGGTCACAAGGAGGAAGAAGCGAAAAGAGAAAGACTCAGAGACAGAAGAAGACACAGATTCAGATATAGAAGAAGAGGAAGATTCAAAAAAAAGCAACGAAGTTAGTGCACATGTTAATCTCATTGTTCATTTCCATACATGCTTACAGTGTTAATATGTTCTCCCGGAGAGTGTTCACATGTTTTTATTCAATTTACACAGGAAAAAGTTGGGGAAATCAAATAGCACAAGGAGGAAGAAGCAAAAAGAAGAGACAGAGTCAGATACAGAAGAAGAGACAGAGGCAGATACAGAAGAAGAGACAGGGGCAAATACAGAAGAAGAGGAAGATTCAGGTACAGAAGAAGACGAAGATTCAGATGTAGAAAAAGAGGGAGATTCAGATGCAGAAGAAGAGGGAGATTCAGATGCAGAAGAAGAGGGAGATTCAGATGAGGAAGAAGAGGATTCAGATGCAGAAGATGGTGGGTTGAGGAGGGCTAGAAAGAGACCATTGGAGGTTGGAGAAGAGGATTACGCAAAACCAAACAAGTGGGCATTAGCACAATTGTGCGTACTTAAACATGTTTTCTAATGCTGGCTACAGATTCATCTATTTCATTTTTTGCAAGAAACGCAAGGGCGCTCCAAATGTCAATGCTGGGAGGACGAAAAAGAACGATGACAAGGGTGCGTGAGGAAAACCAGTGAAGTTAGTGTTTGTACTTACATGTCCGCTCTGGAAGTCGGGTATTTGCTAGTACTGTGTTGACATTTCTTAACTTTTCAAGAAAAGACTCTAGTAAGGACGGTAAAGAACAGACCAAAGGGGTGATGAAGACAAAAAAGCCTGCTAGGAATGTACCACAGGCTGAGCGAATAAGAGCTGTCAAGTTAGCTTCTGTAGCTATGAATAGAAAGTTAGTGAAGTTAGTGTTTTTCTGTTATAGTGTATTGTACATGCTCAAATCTTCTTTGCTATCCTATTAACAATCGTTGTTTAATGCAGGAAAACTAAAGTGAAGTCAAGACAGGATGTTTAGATGCACAGGGTCAAGCAGAGAAAACAAAAGGATTTCTGGGGTCGAAAAATTGAGAAGAAACTAAAGTAGACAATTTTTCATGCCGTGATCCACCTTGTTTCTCATGTATTAGACCTATTTGATGGACTGCCACTATTTTCTGAATTCCTCGTTTGATTGGTACACCCTCATTTTATTCTGGACGGGTCGACATGGTAGGCTAGTTATGATTTATCAACATCGATGGAACAATGAATTTTTAGTGAAGTTGGTTTTTCTGTGTTTTTTTCATTTTTACATAATATATTGCCGAAAATTTTTATGTATAAGAAAATAGAATGTTAATAGAAACATCGTTTTCAAATAACATTGAAAATCGTTTATTTCCAAATAGAAAATAAGCATACTGATATTTTAAAAATAGCATGCTCATTTCAAAAAGCATGTTCAATTGAAAATAAAATATAATGAATATGCTGATTTAAAAATAGCATGCTGATTTTAAAAATAGCATGCTACTTTTAAAATTATAATGCTCTTTTCAATATGCTACTTTTAAAATAACATGCTGATTTCAAAAGTATCATGCTAATTTTAAAAATAGCATGGTACTTTTAAAAATATAATGCTCTTTTCAATATGCTACTTTTAAAATAGCATGTTGTTTTAAAAAATATCAAGCTAATTTGAAAAATAGCATTCTTATTTTTAAAATAGCATCCTTATTTTAAAAATAGCATGCTTATTTTAAAAATATAATGCTCTTTTCAATATGCTACTTTTAAAATAGCATGTTGATTTCAAAAATAGCATGCTGATTTAAAAAAATCATGTTCTTTTGAATATGTTGTTTTTAAAAATAGCATGCTGATTTCAAAATAACAGCCTCATTCTAAAAATATAACGCTATTTTTAAAAATATAACGCTGTTTTTAAAAATATAACACTGTTTTTAAACAGATTTCAAAAATTATATGCTTTTTTAAATATGTTCTTTTGAAAGCAGCGTGCTGATTTTGAAAATAACATTTTTTTAATTACGCTTTTTAAAAGATGGCATGTTTTTTAGTATATACTATTTTTCAATAAAAAGCATCATTTTGAAAATAGCATGCCATCTCGAAAGTAACAGAAACATCATTTTTTGCATTGCATTTCGACCCACAAGTTTTTGTTTTGCATTGCATTTTTTGGTGCGACACACATACAAACCCCGTTTTCAAAATAACTCGTAC
Organism: Triticum aestivum; assembly: GCF_018294505.1. NCBI lineage: Eukaryota > Viridiplantae > Streptophyta > Magnoliopsida > Poales > Poaceae > Triticum > Triticum aestivum. The sequence continues at coordinate 42,993,951 of NC_057809.1, read as the reverse complement.
TAGCCAACACAAAAGCCTCGTTCGAAAATGAAAGTAGTGTCTAATCCATTTGAAACCCGGTTAGACTTGATTCTAAAAATACTAGCATCACTGTGGCAAAAAAAAGGAAATATAATTGCAGTCCATAAACGTAATTATATCAAGGAGGGTACCAGGGTGCGTTATATATATAGACTTGCATAGCAAGTACATTACGCCACATAGGGTTCATATTACCACCAAGTTACTGCCAAGTTCCACTTACTGGACGAACTTCATATCCAGTGTGACCCAAAAGTTATACCACCAAAGTACCAGTTACCACCAAGTACCAATTACTACTAAGTTGCACTTACTGGACCCTAAAGCTGATACTACCAACTTGCAGTTACTGGCTAGTACATACAGATTATAAAACTAGCATCAAACTACTGCGGCGGGTCAACGAATCCTCATGCCACTAACCATGTTCACCCTAAGCCCACCTCCACTCCTTTCCATGAACCTGAAGATAGCCATTTGATCTTCTTTCATTCTGGCGCCCTCAACGACTTCTCTCCAGTTCTTCGTCATGATCGCTCGCCCATCCTTCTTGCCCATCTTGAACAAGACCTTTTTAATACCTTCAAAATGTTCGTTGGTGACACACACAACCATGGGCTTTCTGTTGGAAATATGCCCTAGAGGCAATAATAAAAGTATTATTATATTTCAATGTTCATGATAATTGTCTTTTGTTCATGCTATAACTGTATTATCCGGAAATCGTAATACACGTGTGAATACTTAGACCACAATATGTCCCTGGTGAGCCTCTAGTTGACTAGCTCGTTGTGATCAACAGATAGTCATGGTTTCCTGACTATGGACATTGGATGTCGTTGATAACGGGATCACATCATTAGGATAATGATGTGATGGACAAGACCCAATCCTAAGCATAGCATAAAAGATAGTGTAGTTCGTTTTGCTAGAGCTTTGCCAATGTCAAGTATCTCTTCCTTCGACCATGAGATCGTGTAACTCCCGGATACCGTAAGAGTTCCTTGGGTGTATCAAACGTCACAACGTAACTGGGTGACTATAAAGGTGCATTACAGGTATCTCCGAAAGTATCTGTTGGGTTGACACGGATCGAGACTGGGATTTGTCACTCCGTATGACGGAGAGGTATCTCTGGGCCCACTCGGTAATGCATCATCATAATGAGCTCAATGTGACCAAGGTGTTGGACACGGGATCATGCATTACGGTACGAGTAAAGTGACTTGCTGGTAACGAGACTGAACAAGGTATTGGGATACCGACGATCGAGTCTCGGGCAAGTAACGTACCGATTGACAAAGGGAATTGTATACAGGGTTTGATCGAATCCTCCACATCGTGGTTCATCCGATGACAACATCGAGGAGCATGTGGGAGCCATCATGGGTATCCAGATCCCGCTGTTGGTTATTGACCTGAGAGCGTCTCGGTCATGTCTGCATGTCTCCCGAACCCGTAGGGTCTACACACTTAAGGTTCGGTGACGCTAGGGTTATTAGGAAGACTAGTATGTGACTACCGAATGTTGTTCGGAGTCCCGGATGGGATCCCGGATGTCACGAGGAGCTCCGGAAGGGTCCGGAGGTAAAGATTTATATATGGGAAGTTGTCAAACGGGCACCGGGAAGTTTCGGGGTCATACCGGTATTGTACCGGGGCCACCGGAAGGGTTCCGGTGGTCCACCGGGAGGGGCCGCCCCTCCCGAGGGACCACATGGGCTGCGTGGGGCAGGGAGCCAGCCCCTGGTGGGCTGGGCGCACCCCCTCCCTTGGGCCCTTGCGCCTAGGGTTGAAGGGGGAACCCTAGAGGGGGCGCCCCCCTTGGCTTGGGGGGCAAGCCACCCTCTCCCCCTCTCCCCTTGGCCGCCGCCCCCCTCTAGATGGGATCTAGAGGGGCCGGCCCCCTTCTCCCTTCCCCCTATAAATAGAGGGGTGAGGGGAGGGCAGCCGCACCACCCTCCAAGGCGCAGCCCTCCCCTCCCCAACACCTCTCCTCCTCCGTTGTGTGCTCGGCGAAGCCCTGTCGGAGTACTGCTTCTCCACCATCACCACGCCGTCGTGCTGCCGGTGGAGCTGTCTTCCTCAACCTCTCCTCCCCCCTTGCTGGATCAAGAAGGAGGAGACGTCTCCCGTCCCGTATGTGTGTTGAACGCGGAGGTGCTGTCCGTTCAGCACTTGGTCATCGGTGATTCGAATCACGTCGAGTACGACTCCATCATCACCTTGCAAGCTTACGCACGCGATCTACAAGTGGTATGTAGATGAAAACTCACTCCCTCGACTCGTTGCTTAGATGAACTCATAGATGGATCTTGGTGAAACCGTAGGAATTTTTTTAATTTTCTGCAACGTTCTCCAACAGTGGCATCATGAGCTAGGTCTATGCGTAGTTCTCTAATGCACGAGTAGAACACAATTTGTTGTGGGCATGGATCTTGTCAACTTACTTGCCTCTACTAGTCTTTTCTTGCTCAACGGTATTGTGGGATGAAGCGGCCCGGACCAACCTTACACGTACGTTTACGTGAGACCGGTTCCACCGATTGACATGCACTAGTTGCATAAGGTGGCTGGCGGGTGACTGTCTCTCCCACTTTAGTTGGAGCGGATTCGATGAACAGGGCCCTTATGAAGGGTAAATAGAAGTTGACAAAATCACGTTGTGGTGATTCGTAGGTAAGAAAACGTTCTTGCTAGAACCCAATCGCAGCCACGTAAAAGATGCAACAACAATTAGAGGACGTCTAACTTGTTTTTGCAGCGATTGATCATGTGATGTGATATGGCCAAAAGTTGTGATGAATGATGAATTGTGATGTATGAGATCATGTTCTTGTAATAGGATTCACGACTTGCATGTCGATGAGTATGACAACCGGCAGGAGCCATAGGAGTTGTCTTTATTTTTTGTATGACCTGCGTGTCATTGAATAACGCCATGTAAACTACTTTACTTTATTGCTAAACGTTAGTCATAGAAGTAGAAGTAGTCGTTGGCATGACAACTTCATGAAGACACGATGATGGAGATCATGATGATGGAGATCATGGTGTCAAGCCGGTGACAAGATGATCATGGAGCACCGAAGATGGAGATCAATGGAGCTTTATGATATTGGCCATATCATGTCACAACTATATAATTGCATGTGATGTTTATTATGTTTATGCATCTTGTTTACTTAGGACGACGGTAGTAAATAAGATGATCCCTTACAAAATTTCAAGAAGTGTTCTCCCCTAACTGTGTACCGTTGCTACAGTTCGTCGCTTCTAAGCACCACGTGATGATCGGGTGTGATGGATTCTTACGTTCACATACAACGGGTGTAAGACAGTTTTACACAGCGAAAACACTTAGGGTTAACTTGACGAGCCTAGCATGTGCAGACATGGCCTCGGAACACGGAGACCGAAAGGTCGAACACGAGTCGTATGGAAGATACGATCAACATGAAGATGTTCACCGACGATGACTAGTCCGTCTCACGTGATGATCAGACACGGGCTAGTCGACGCGGATCGTGTAACACTTAGATGACTAGAGGGATGTCTAATCTAAGTGGGAGTTCATAATTTGATTAGAACTTTATTATCATGAACTTAGTCTAAAACCTTTGCAAATATGTCTTGTAGATCAATGGCCAACGCTAATGTCAACATGAACTTCAACGCGTTCCTAGAGAAAACCAAGCTGAAAGATGATGGTAGCAACTATACGGACTGGGTCCGGAACCTGAGGATCATCCTCATAGCTGCCAGGAAGCAATATGTCCTAGAAGGACCGCTAGGTGACGCTCCCGTCCCAGAGAACCAAGACGTTATGAACGCTTGGCAAGCTCGTGCTGATGATTACTCCCTTGTTCAGTGCGGCATGCTTTACAGCTTAGAACCGGGGCTCCAAAAGCGTTTTGAGCACCACAGAGCATATGAGATGTTCGAAGAGCTGAAACTAGTTTTCCAAGCTCATGCCCGGATCGAGAGATATGATGTCTCTGACAAGTTCTACAGTTGTAAGATTGAGGAAAACAGTTCTGTCAGTGAGCACATCCTGAAGATGTCTGGGTTGCACAACCGTATGACCCAGCTGAACATAAACCTCCCAGATGAGGCGGTCATTGACAGAATCCTCCAGTCGCTCCCACCAAGCTACAAGAGCTTTGTGATGAACTACAACATGCAGGGGATGGTAAAGACCATTCCTGAAGTGTTCTCGATGCTGAAGTCAGCAGAGGCTGAAATCAAGAAAGAACATCAAGTGTTGATGGTCAATAAGACCACTAAGTTCAAGAAGGGCAAGGGTAAGAAGAACTTCAAGAAGGACGGCAAAGATGTTGCCGCGCCCGGTAAGCCTGTTGCCGGGAAGAAGTCAAAGAATGGACCCAAGCCTGAGACTGAGTGCTTTTATTGCAAGGGGAAGGGTCACTGGAAGCGGAACTGCCCCAAATACTTAGCGGATAAGAAGGCCGGCAACACCAAAGGTATATTTGATATACATGTGATTGATGTGTACCTTACCAGTACTCGTAGTAACTCCTGGGTATTTGATATCGGTGTCGTTGCTCATATTTGTAACTCACAGCAGGAGCTGCGGAATAAACAGAGGCTGGGGAAGGACGAGGTGACGATGCGCGTCGAGAATGGTTCCAGAGTCGATGTGATCGCCGTCGGCACGTTGCCTCTACATTTACCTACGGGATTAGTTTTGAACCTTAATAATTGTTATTTAGTGCCAAGTTTGAGCATGAACATTGTATCTGGATCTCGTTTAATACGAGATGGCTACTCATTTAAGTCTGAGAATAATGGTTGTTCGATTTATATGAGAGATATGTTTTATGGTCATGCTCCGATGGTCAATGGTTTATTCTTAATGAATCTCGAGCGTAATGTTACACATGTTCATAGTGTGGATGCCAAAAGATGTAAAGTTGATAACGATAGTCCCACATACTTGTGGCACTGCCGCCTTGGTCACATTGGTGTCAAGCGCATGAAGAAGCTCCATGCTGATGGACTTTTGGAGTCTCTTGATTATGAATCGTTTGACACATGCGAACCATGCCTCTTGGGCAAAATGACCAAGACTCCGTTCTCCGGAACAATGAAGCGAGCAACCAACTTGTTGGAAATCATACATACCGATGTGTGCGGTCCGATGAGCGTTGAGGCTCGCGGAGGATATTGTTATGTTCTCACTCTCACTGATGACTTGAGTAGATATGGGTATGTCTACTTAATGAAACACAAGTCTGAGACCTTTGAAAAGTTCAAGGAATTTCAGAGTGAGGTAGAGAATCAACGTGACCGAAAGATAAAATTCTTACGATCAGATCGTGGAGGAGAATACTTAAGTCACGAATTTGGTACACACTTAAGGAAATGTGGAATCGTTTCACAACTCACGCCGCCTGGAACACCTCAGCGAAACGGTGTGTCCGAACGTCGTAATCGCACTCTATTGGATATGGTGCGGTCTATGATGTCTCTTACCGATTTACCGCTATCATTTTGGGGATACGCTCTAGAGACAGCTACATTCACTTTAAATAGGGCACCGTCTAAATCCGTTGAGACGACACCGTATGAATTATGGTTTGGAAAGAAACCTAAGTTGTCGTTTCTAAAAGTTTGGGGATGCGATGCTTATGTCAAGAAACTTCAACCTAAAAAGCTCGAACCCAAGTCGGAAAAATGCGTATTCATAGGATACCCTAAGGAAACTGTCGGGTATACCTTCTACTTAAGATCCGAAGGCAAGATCTTTGTTGCCAAGAACGGATGCTTTCTGGAAAAAGAGTTTCTCTCGAAAGAAGTAAGTGGGAGGAAAGTAGAACTCGATGAAGTACTACCTCTTGAATGGGAAAGTGGCGCAGCGCAGGAAACCGTTCCTGTAATGCCCACACCAACTGAAGAGGAAAACAATGATGATGATCAAGGTACTTCGGATCAAGTTACTACTGAACTTCGTAGGTCCACAAGGACACGTTCCGCACCAGAGTGGTACGGAAACCCTGTCCTGGAAATCATGTTCTTAGACAACAATGAACCTTCGAACTATGAAGAAGCGATGGCGGGCCCGGATTCCAACAAATGGCTTGAAGCCATGAAATCCGAGATAGAATCCATGTATGAAAACAAAGTATGGACTTTGACAGACTTGCCCGATGATCGGCGAGCGATAGAAAACAAATGGATTTTTAAGAAGAAGACGGACGCGGATGGTAATGTTACCATCTATAAGGCTCGACTTGTCGCTAAGGGTTATCGACAAGTTCAAGGGATTGACTACGACGAGACTTTCTCTCCCGTAGCGAAGCTGAAGTCCGTCCGGATCATGTTAGCAATTGCCGCATACTATGATTATGAGATATGGTAGATGGACGTCAAAACGGCATTCCTTAACGGACATCTTAAGGAAGAGCTGTATATGATGCAGCCGGAAGGTTTTGTCGATCCTTGGAACGCTAACAAAGTATGCAAGCTCCAGCGATCCATTTATGGACTGGTGCAAGCATCTCGGAGTTGGAACATTCGCTTTGATGAGATGATCAAAGCGTTTGGGTTTGCACAGACTTATGGAGAAGCCTGCGTTTACAAGAAAGTGAGTGGGAGTTCTGTAGCATTTCTCATATTATATGTAGATGACATACTCTTGATGGGAAATGATACGAAACTTTTGGACAGCATTAAGGCCTACTTGAACAAGTGTTTTTCAATGAAGGACCTTGGAGAAGCTGCTTATATATTAGGCATCAAGATCTATAGAGATAGATCGAGACGCCTCATAGGTCTTTCACAAAGCACATACCTTGATAAGATTTTGAAGAGGTTCAAAATGGATCAGTCCAAGAAGGGGTTCTTGCCTATGTTACAAGGTGTGAGACTGAGCTCGGCTCAGTCACCGACCACGGCAAAAGATAAAGAAGAGATGAGTGTCATCCCCTATGCTTCAGCCATAGGATCTATTATGTATGCCATGCTGTGTACCAGACCCGATGTAAACCTTGCCGTAAGTTTGGTAGCAAGATACCAAAGTAATCCCGGCAAGGAACACTGGACAACGGTCAAGAATATCCTGAAGTACCTGAAAAGGACGAAGGACATGTTTCTCGTTTATGGAGGAGACGAAGAGCTCGTCGTAAAGGGTTACGTCGATGCTAGCTTCGATTCAGATCTGGATGACTCTAAGTCACAAACCGGATATGTGTATATGTTGAATGGTGGAGCAGTAAGCTGGTGCAGCTGCAAGCAGAGCGTCGTGGCGGGATCTACGTGTGAAGCGGAGTACATGGCAGCCTCGGAGGCAGCGCATGAAGCGATTTGGGTGAAGGAGTTCATCACCGACCTAGGAGTCATACCCAATGCGTCGGGGCCGATCAAACTCTTCTGTGACAACACTAGAGCTATTGCCCTTGCCAAGGAGCCCAGGTTTCACAAGAAGACCAGGCACATCAAGCGTCGTTTCAACTCCATCCGTGAAAATGTTCAAGATGGAGACATAGAGATTTGCAAAGTGCACACGGATCTGAATGTTGCAGATCCGCTGACTAAACCTCTCTCGCGTGCAAAACATGATCAACACCAGAACTCTATGGGTGTTCGATTCATCACAATGTAACTAGATTGGTGACTCTAGTGCAAGTGGGAGACTGTTGGAAATATGCCCTAGAGGCAATAATAAAAGTATTATTATATTTCAATGTTCATGATAATTGTCTTTTGTTCATGCTATAACTGTATTATCCGGAAATCGTAATACATGTGTGAATACTTAGACCACAATATGTCCCTGGTGAGCCTCTAGTTGACTAGCTCGTTGTGATCAACAGATAGTCATGGTTTCCTGACTATGGACATTGGATGTCATTGATAACGGGATCACATCATTAGGAGAATGATGTGATGGACAAGACCCAATCCTAAGCATAGCATAAAAGATCGTGTAGTTCGTTTTGCTAGAGCTTTGCCAATGTCAAGTATCTCTTCCTTCGACCATGAGATCGTGTAACTCCCGGATATCGTAAGAGTGCCTTGGGTGTATCAAACGTCACAACGTAAGTGGGTGACTATAAAGGTGCATTACAGGTATCTCCGAAAGTATCTATTGGGTTGACACGGATCGAGACTGGGATTTGTCACTCCGTATGACGGAGAGGTATCTCTGGGCCCACTCGGTAATGCATCATCATAATGAGCTCAATGTGACCAAGGTGTTGGACACGGGATCATGCATTACGGTACGAGTAAAGTGACTTGCCGGTAACGAGACTGAACAAGGTATTGGGATACCGACGATCGAGTCTCGGGCAAGTAACGTACCGATTGACAAAGGGAATTGTATACAGGGTTTGATCGAATCCTCGACATCGTGGTTCATCCGATGACAACATCGAGGAGCATGTGGGAGCCATCATGGGTATCCAGATCCCGCTGTTGGTTATTGACCTGAGAGCGTCTCGGTCATGTCTGCATGTCTCCCGAACCCGTAGGGTCTACACACTTAAGGTTCAGTGACGCTAGGGTTATTAGGAAGACTAGTATGTGACGTCACGAGGATCTGGATAACCAACAGCAGGATCCCGGAGTCCCGGATGGGATCCCGGACGTCACGAGGAGCTCCGGAAGGGTCCGGAGGTAAAGATTTATATATGGGAAGTTGTCAAACGGGCACCGGGAAGTTTCGGGGTCATACCGGTATTGTACCGGGGCCACCGGAAGGGTTCCGAGGGTCCACCGGGAGGGGCCACCCCTCCCGGGGGACCACATGGGCTGCGTGGGGCAGGGAGCCAGCCCCTGGTGGGCTGGGCGCACCCCCTCCCTTGGGCCCTTGCGCCTAGGGTTGAAGGGGGAACCCTAGAGGGGGCGCCCCCCTTGGCTTGGGGGGCAAGCCACCCTCTCCCCCTCTCCCCTTGGCCATCGCCCCCCTCTAGATGGGATCTAGAGGGGCCGGCCCCCTTCTCCCTTCCCCCTATAAATAGAGGGGTGAGGGGAGGGCAGCCGCACCACCCTCCAAGGCGCAGCCCTCCCCTCCCCAACACCTCTCCTCCTCCGTTGTGTGCTCGGCGAAGCCCTGTCGGAGTACTGCTTCTCCACCATCACCACGCTGTCGTGCTGCCGGTGGAGCTGTCTTCCTCATCCTCTCCTTCCCCCTTGCTGGATCAAGAAGGAGGAGACGTCTCCCGTCCCGTACGTGTGTTGAACGCGGAGGTGCTGTCCGTTCAGCACTTGGTCATCGGTGATTCGAATCACGTCGAGTACGACTCCATCATCACCTTGCAAGCTTCCGCACGCAATCTACAAGTGGTATGTAGATGAAAACTCACTCCCTCGACTCATTGCTTAGATGAACTCATAGATGGATCTTGGTGAAACCGTAGGAAAAATTTTAATTTTCTGCAACGTTCTCCAACACTTTCGCAGATAATCTTTGAGGTAGGCCTGAATGTAATCCTTTGAGAAGCACTGATTGCACAGGGAAATAAATAATGTTACATAAAAAATGAAGTATGATTTTCACAAAAAAAAGTAAGTTGATTTGCACAACCACGCCTGTCCTCCTCTCTGTCTCTACATGATGGCATTTTCACTAGTGAAGTATGATTTGCAAAAAGAAAAGTCCAAGTGTTTACCATCTTGCTCTTCCCTCTGATGACTGCCGAGCGAGTGACGGTGCTGACATAGTATGGTAGCGGAGGTTGGCACTGCTTTACTATGGATTTGAGACAGTCCCACCGATCCTCGTTTAGCGATACATGGTTGCCGTAGAAGATGCGATCCTCGAAAGTTCCTTTTATCACATGGTATCCCGGACCTGTATAAAAACATTAAGATGACAGAGTAGTAAATAATTTCATACGTAAGATCTAGAACATCAGCACTGGGTTAATGATCAATGCCTACTCCAATGATCAAGAAATGAAGGACATAGATAACCCAATCACATCCACCCAGCAATATCTCATAGAAACATGGGCAAATTGAATATTTGATTTATTTAAACTAACAACTAAACACTGCTCTATGTAAGCTCTAGTTCAGTCAATGTTGATTTGGAAGGTCATTTAGAACCCAAACAGAGTAATGTGTGGTAATCAAGTGTCACTCAAACATCAACTTTCGATATTTCACGGTTCATTTAATATCTGACCAGCCAAATAGAACTTTACCCCGTAGTGCCAAGATAGAATCGTGGTCCACATCTCCATCTACATCAGAACTATCATCAGCGTCATAGTCGCTAGAGGTGTCGTGATCACCGCTATAGCCGTCACTCCCATGTGAAGTGCCATCTGAAGCATCATCTGAGGTGGTCCGGTGATCACTCTCTTCACTGCTGATGAGGATGGTTTCCCTTGCCATTCAAACCTGCTGCATGCATTGCAATGAACAAATGTTAGTTACTGATATATGAAATCAGTCTTCCATTAGGACTTGTTAGCACCATACACAATGTGAAAAATCTTTTCGCATACTTCTTGCTAAGTACGTAGTTCATGTATAAACATCTACACGAAAAAGCTAGTCGACAACTATTCGCACAACTAGTCAAGACTAGTGGTTAGACTCATAATCATTGGGCAGACATAACCAATTAGGATATTTCAAGGTTACAATTTTGTGAGCTGGACAAGAAAACTTGGTAACCAACCAATTAGTAGCCATGTAAAAATGAACCATGATTGACTGCTCTCATCGAGCAATACGTGAAACTATAACTGATCTGCCTTTGATCACTGCAAATTTCCTGATGGGCTGTTGTTTGGTACCATCAGGTAATAAATATAAAGTCTTTAAATTGTCCCAACAAAACAAATAATGCATTTGCTGCTGTACATAACATTTTTAGAGGTAGATGTGGAGGTTAATTTTCCAATTTCCAGTGAGAATAAGGACATGATAGAATCTCTCAAGCAAGATGACAGCATAGTGAAGGCTATGAGAACGAGCAAGGTATGCTGAGCAATAGTCACTCTTTTGTATACTTGCTATTTATTTACTCATTCTACCCATACCAACAAGTAAAATCATGATTATGAAGTATAATGGCAGAAAATCCAACAGTGAGGAATTTGTTGCAATGTGTACTACTAGCTCATAGGAAAATTTCATTGACCCCATCAAGCCCATACCATATCTTGGAGATAGGCTGACATAATTCAAGTAAGCAGTAACAACAATCAGCAAAAATATGCACCAACCAAAAATATTACATGTGTGCACATATCATCAAAAACATGCACCAATCAAGAGCAGTCTATACTAGACAAATCCTTCAAAATATGCACTAATCATCATACTACCATCGAGTAATACAGGAAACTATAACTGATCCTCATTCCATCATTACAAATTTCCTCATGGACTGCTTTTGTGCTCGCCTTTTTAGTTTTTAATAACTAAGCATTAGCAAATACATATACACAGTCTTCAAACTATCCCAACAAACCAAAACATGTGTATGCTCCTGTGAATATACTTTTTCTATATCTAGAAGTGGGGGGCCATTTTCCAGGGGGGAAAAGTACTTGATAGCATATGTCAAGCAAGATGATAGCATGGTGAAGGCTATGTCGACGAGCAAGGTATGCTAGCCAACACCCACCTTTTTCTCTTACTTGCACGAAAGTGTTTACCCATTACTACCCATACAAACAAGTAAAACCATGATTACGCAGTACATTGTCAGATTATCTTGCTATAAAATTACTTGTTGCAATATGACCTACTAGTTGACAGTAAATCTGCGAATACCCGAAACATGCACACAAGCAAGTGTTAGATTTTAACTTGGGCGGTGCTGCTAGATCACAAAATTAAGGTCAGATCGACATTCGAAGGGCAGGGAAGATCAATCTTACCTGTGAAGTGGTACCAGATAGGGCTGGAGTAGACTTGAATAATTTTAAGCACTCCGCAGTATATGAAAATAATGGTTAACCAATAAAATGGTAAACTATTAGATGCAAGGTTACAAATATTTGAAAAAATCAATAATTGAATTGTATGCATTTTTATGATTAAATTTAATAAATGTAACATTTTTGCAAAAACTATGATAATTAAAATATTCATTGGTATTTTCAAAAAAACTCGCAAATGACTACTTATGCCAATCAGAACTTCTTCATGGTTTCGTTTATTCATCTATTCTTTGGCATGCTGGTTCTCATAACGCCTTCTTCGGACCTTCTCTTTGTCCGACAAATTCCTGAGATATTGGGCTAGCGCCTTGTGTTTCGCCCTCACACCATGCTTAATTTGGTATCCTTTGGCAACTCCTTCGGCGTGCTCAAGAATACTAATGAAAGCCGGGTCCAGATAGTTGCCACAGAACGCGCAATGATATGCCATACGCTTAAGCACGTTGCACTGTCCATTCTGCAATTCTTCAAGGGTTTTCTGAGTCTGTGCATCCATCTCTCCTTCGGAAATGTCCGCATAATCATGGGAATAAGGCTGCAAGTTTAAATTATGTATGATATAAGCTGCACCATTGTTTACAGTACCTAATATTCCCCTAAGTTTCATACTATAGTGCCTATAAATTATTTTTAAAGTAAATATTTATTAACTTTTAAAATTTAAGGAGAAAAAAGCAATATCAAATCCATATGAAAGCATAAATCATATGATGTACTTTTAAAAAAATTGTCAATAAACATGCACAACCTTTATGATGTCTGAATTTTAGCATAAAACCAAAACGCACTAAATTGTGGAGTGGATGAACCATTAATTTCTCAAAGATTGATTGAATAAATAATGATCATTACGTACTGATGATCAACATTATATTTAGAGCTAGATTCCATTATGCCAATTCAATAATGTATTGATGGTTTAATGAATAACCTCTAACCTTAAACTTGAAGACAGATCTAGGGTTAAAAAATTAAATTACCGTAACAGAATTCCAGTCCATGCCGTGCATGTGCTGCTGCTTGTGATCGACGACAGAGTACTGACCTCGTTGACACGATGCTTCTCTCGGTCGGACACCGAGTAGTCCAAAGCTTTCTCGTGGGGATCCTGATCCATGCGATGGCGACGACGTCGGTGGTTAGCTCCGCAAGTCCATGATCTGTCACGACGGCGTCCATGAGAGGCCCCCCACGTCCATGGCCCCGCTCTGTCACGACGGCCAATCGACCTCCACGAGTGGATTTCATATCCGGCGGTAGGGAGGCGGGCGTGTGAGCGGTGACGATGGTTTTAGAGCGTACCCTAGGGGGAGAGATGCGGGGAGTAATTGGTAGTTACCTACTATAGCGGAAATACTTCGGCGTTGGGCACCTACAATGCAGCTGGCTTATTTAGGCGCTTAATTAGGATCCTGGAAAAAAGTCACAATCGTAGGCGCTTGGGGCAGGCGCTAGGAACTGGATTTTGTACATCTACGTGATGCAATCCAAAGTTTGTGTCCGGGGTGGATGGGTTGGGGATTGAAAATTTTGTACATAAACCCTGGTGCTCAAGACTTGTGAAACATCAAATCAAATTGTCATCAATTGATCTAGAAATTTCAAACTGAGAAAGAAATGTACGCAGAGGCCATTATAGTATTACTTCGAGACTTTGTGATCATCATGTAGCCACGCCACAACCAACACGATGGTCTCCGTGGCCATGTAGACATCACACCATGCACCGTTGGCCGCCTAGAACCTCTAGCCATGCATCGATAGTCGCCACGTCTCGCATGCATTTGTGATGCTATCAATGTCATCACGTGATGTCATAAACTAAAAGGTGTGTGACAATAATTTGAAAAAACAACAAGAAAATACTCCGTCCCAAAATTTTGACTAAGACATGATTTGATACGTCAGTATTTACACAAATCGAAGACAAGAATTTTGGGACAGAGGGAGTACTAAAGCATCATTATTCCAATCCTAGGTTGCTATAAGAGAAGCTTGGATTTCCATCTACCAAGCTGAATGCAGTTCAAGGCTGCAATTCCATTGCACTGGTACGTTAGATATGTAGTCGGCACACAACTTAACATGCATAGTTGTACCATAGTTGAACAGTAAGCATATGGTACTTCTTAACATAGTTCATCCATAAAGTCTCGCCAACATACCACAAACTAAGGTAGTACTTAACCTAGTTCAGACCAAAAGAGCTTCCATTCTGGCTGCCAGGGTGCGCGCACTGCCCTAAACCCCCTCCAAGAACTCAGCAAGGGCCACGTGTGCCACCCTGGAAGCATATCCATGGGTGTGGCTAGCGGCTCATCCGAGTGCATGCTGGATAAGACTCATACGGGTGTTATTAACCTTGCGGTTGCAGAAAGGGCATCCGTAGCGCCCAGCACTAGGCCTGACACGTCTGGCATGCACACCATCGACAAGCTCCCTCCCCTTGCGATTCATGTAGATCATCTGGCCTTCTTCGTCACTATCGACGTCTTCAGATAGTATCTACATGTAGTAAAAAATGTTGCGTAAATAATGGGAATTCAGCAAGCACAAAGTCTATGAAACATAATATTATAGATGATAGCGTAAACCCAAAATCCTAAATGATCTTGATGAAAGAAATGTGTTGTTTATTAGGTGCTACATAAACAACCAATGGGATAACATATAATAGAAAATAATGAAGGATCAACCATACATTTATGTGCCAAGCACCCAACACAGTTACCACGACGATGAGAGCACACAACTTAATGCAAAAAAAAAATCACTCACGACGTAAAATGCATGAACTGTTGATGTACCATGGAAGAGCTGCGTAAAGATGTACCAATACAAAAACAAGATTTAAAACTTACATGGATGACTTGCTGATGTGTCACTGGTGCATGACTCGATAAAATAGGTAGTGAGTTCTATAAATTTAGCAATATAGCAAAAGAGAGACGTCTTTAGAACAGTAAAAAATCAACTACACATGTATTATCCAAGCTTCCAACACACCTCCCTTGCTCACTGATATACTCCCTCCGTTCGAAAATAGATGACCCAACTTTGTATTAACTTTGTACTAAAGTTAGTACAAAGTTGAGTCATCTATTTTGGAACGGAGGGAGTATTTGCTAGTCAATTAGTAAGATCTGACTACAATATCCAGCTACTATTTCCTGGTTCTCTATCTTAAAGATACTGCCAGTTGTCTATCTTATGGATCTTGTTAGCTAACCGCAAATTGCTACATAAATAAGACCATTCTGTTGCTTTCTTGCATCCAGTCCATTGTCATAAAAGAGCCACCCTGTATCTAGTAAGATATAGATTTTGTGTGGTTAGGATCATGGATATTGAAAGTCCCCATGTCATCGTCGTGGTAGATTCCCCTGTTGATACCCCGGCCATCAATGGTCCTTAACTATTCAACATTCTAGATAAGTAGTTATTATAAATTCTGACAAGAAGCGATCAAAAATTTTTTATTTACAAAGAAACTAATTAACAATGCTCAAGTAAAAGAGTTATGAAATCCAGCTTCTTTATGCATTAGCCGCTGCTTAGAGATAATCAATGCTTAAAATCATTCTCACAATCACTTAGGTAGATCATTAAATTAAAACCAAAAATCAGTGCTCAAAGAACAAAAGCAGCAAAGCATTTACTCAACATTTTAAGACCTTATTTTCCTAGTGCATAATTCGTGCTCAGCGCAAATCAATCTTTATGTTATTATCACAATCATCTGCATAGGAAATTCAATTCCAAGGTGCAGCTACGAAATAGTATAAGCACAATAACCAACCATAGCCGGATTATTAGTAGAACAATTTATATAGATCAAAAAATGACCTCTAAAGTGCTCAACACATGTAACCTAGCAAGTTAGGTAACACATCTACAGAATCTGGATAGGCATTTCACCGATTAGAGAAAAAAAGAAACCCTCTCCTTCCCCAAAAATAGAGAAAAGGACAGACCAGACAAAACCAAGGATTTTACAATAATAATAAAGGAGATAGATGACTAACGTCTTCTTCGTCGACGTCGACGGCGACCACAGGCTCGGGCACAAGAGGAACCAGCGGCAGAGGAACCGGCTGCGGCAGAGGAGCCACCTGCTCCGGCTGATGAGCCACCTGCTGCGACCGAAGAACCTGGACGGCAACAAGGACGTCAAGCACGCCCATGCTAGATTATTAGCAAAATAACTTATATAGATCAAAAAATGACATATACATGGCTCAACAAATGTAACCTAGCTAGACAGCAGCCGATCCAGAATTTCACACTAGGGTGTTCAAAAATTTATATCGTAAACAAAAAACCCACAAATAATTTTGATACAGAGGGACTAATATCTGAAATGTTCATGTGAAAATAATTTCTATTCCATCATAATGATAGTACTGACATGAATGACAGAAAATGAGAATTATTTACTGCATGACCATAGAATGAAATCAATGGTAATTGGGCTCCAAGAAGCAAGAAGTTTTATACAAATTGACATGAAGTTTAGTGAACAAACTATACCACTCTTAGTCCTTTTACCTTGCATACACCTTCCTTAACTTTCTGCCAAAAAATTGGTGTGTACAGATGTACACCCATGCACCCATGTGGACCTACCCCTGAACCTAGATCTACAGAATCTAGGCAGGAAAACAGAAACCCTAGTCTTCCCCCAAAAAGGAGGAAAGCACTGACCAGATAAAATTTTGGATTTGGCCCAATAAGGAATATAAATGACCGACCTCTTCTCCGTCGTCGTCGCTGTCGACCACGGGCTCGGGCGGAGGAGTCAGCAGCCGCGGCAGAAGAGTCACCTACACCGGCGGAGGAGCCACCTGCTCTGGATGAAGATCTAGGACGACGGCGAGGATGCCAAGACGGCCCTGCTGTCCGCTCGACCCCTCGCCGGCGGCCCGGGCATCGCCCCCAGTGTGGTCCATCCCTCCCATGGTGCGCGGCATCTCGACGACGGATGTGCACAACATCTCGATGGAGGAGGTGTAGCGGCGGGAAGGGTGCACGGAGATCGGTGAGGCGTGGGAGGAGAAAACCCTCGTCTGTGGATTTGTGGATGGGGAAGAGGACGACGCGGCCGACAACGAGTTTAATAATCAAGAAGCGGAGCGGCCGGCTCTAGACTTTGGGATGACTTAATTAGTACTACTTTGGCCACGTTCCCACCACCCCATGCGTTGTTCACACCGCCCCTGATCTGCTAGGCAGGTTTGAGATGGGCACGATCGTGCATAGCCAGGATTTAGGAGTAACGCACGTGTCATGTCGTATTTTTTTAATATGTTGTAAAACTTCAGAAACAAAGCAATGGCAGATGAAAAGTTATGAAAATTCAGAACTAGTGGTCATCGACTTTGATGTAAAACAATTGATTTGTTTAATTTATTTGTTAATTCCTAAATATTGAATTTAAACATGCATGTAAATCATGGTGGTTAGTTCATGTTTGTCTCATCGTTGATTGTCGGCGTTGGGCACCTTCAATGCAGCGGCGCTTATTTAGGATCCTGGAAAAAAATCACAAGCGTAGGCGCTTGGGCAGAAGCTAGGAACTAGATTTTGTACATCTACGTGATGCAATCCAAAGATCGTGTCCGGGGTGGATGGGTTGGGGGTTGAAAATTGTGTACATAAACCCTAATGCTCAAGACTTGTGAAAACATCAGATCAAATTGTCACCAAGTGATCTAGTATTACTTGGATCGAGACTTTGTGATCATCATGTAGCCACGCCACAAACACGATGGTTCTAGTATTACTTGGATCAACACCTTAGGCAGCAAACTAGTGCATTTCCTTTTTGAGTCACCATCTTCCTTCTGGAAAACCACATATACACACTCATCATGTATACCATAACACATCAGAATATGTTAACGAGCACTCACAAGCTTAACTAGCTTCAAACGAACCTAGCCAATCAGGGTTTTATGTTACTTAATCTAAATGAGCCAATGATTAATGAGCACGAATTTAACAAGCAGAGATGCCAAACCACACACAAATTAACATAGTTCTACCTTAGTTCAACACTTCCATATATACAAAAGCAAGCACCACTTAGTAGTACTGGTGCACATAGTTCGACCATAAATGTTCACCAACAAAGTATAGCATAGGGTAGTACTTAGCATAGTTAAAACCAAAAGAGCATCAGTTCTAGCTGCGAGGGTGCGCACTTCCCTAAAGCCTCAAAGAAGCCTCATCAAGTACTCGGCATACGCGGCGTGCTTCACCCTGAAAGCGTAGCCATTCTTGATGCTGCCTTGGGATGTTCCGACTACATGGTTGATGCTACTTCTCATGTCTCCTTTCATCAACTTGTTGCAGTAAGGGCATCCGTAGCCCCTCTCCGATTCTTGGCCTGACATGTTTCTCGAGCACACCACTGTCCAGCTCCCTCACCTTCTGCCTCCTGTAGATCCTCTAGGTTTCTTGGTCGCTGTCGACGTCGTCACTTAGGACCTACATGTAGTACCAAATGTTGCGTAAGTATATCTAATATGAGAATTCAACAGGCACAGACTCTATGAAACATAATGTAATTGATGACATCATAAAATATCTTCAAATGATGATGGAAAAATAAATGCATAACTTATTAGTTGGTGCATAAGCAACTAAATGGGATAGTACCATATAGTAAGAAAATGAAGGATCAACCATGCATGTCGAAGAGAGCACTAGCATTGTCACATTTTACCACACATTTTTTCCAAGCTTGCCTAAGGTTAGTTCATCAAAATGAGGGCCACAAGTTGGCAAGCCTAAGGGAACCTTGCCACACTTTTTGTGTGTATGCCATGTGGGACCCAAGTGTGGCTTGCCTAAGGTGTGGCTGGAACCAAACACTCACTTAAGTTGGTCAAACTTGCCTAACCTTAGGTATGATAATCTTTGGCAAAGTTAGTCACAAACCAAACAACCTTTAGTGCAACAAAATTCACTTGTTACATAAAAATGCATGAACTAATGGTGTGACATGGCAGAGCAGTATACAGATGTACTAATGCAAAAAAAAGACTTATCTATACTACTCTATAGTGTACGAGTTTTGAATATTTGAATTCACGCATTAAAATGCATTTCTGGCCGTTCGTTGGGATCCATCCAACGGCTTATAGCGCAGGGATTCGCTGCTATAGTATTATTTGGGTCGTTCGAGAAACATTGATGTTTTAGCGCCGAGTAAGGGACCCCACTGCATGTCAGTTTGTTGGAGCAAGCAGTCGCCGTGCCATATTCGCATCACCTGGAGTTGTACAAATTGTTTTTTACTAGTACCAATGCTGACACTCGCAGAGCTACATGGCCTGTGTGGTCAAAGAAACAAGTGGGATCTGTACCACTAAGTCTGACAGGAGGTGAAAACGTAGAAGGATAAAAAAGTAAACAAATCAAACCAGGTGCAGCCCGCACATACTACTTCTTTTTTAGACTGCACATACGGAGTACGATACGTGGCCTCACTGCTCGCATTCTGGGTGGAAAGCTATAGTAAGTGCCACAGTGAAACATAGCAATAGGTGATAGCAATAGGTAGGGTAGGCACTACCTAAACCTAGGTATACATGGACCCGCATGTTAGATAATGTCAAAACGTACACACACAAAATCACGCGTACACTTCGCAAAATATGTCTGGGAAATAAAAATTTACAAATAATTGCCTTTTTATTTTGCCTCCGTATTGAAGATAAATTTTGGTGCTTCTAATTGCATTTCACAACACAGTTTTTTTTGTCTTTTTTGCACATGCAAAAAAAGTTGTTTAATTCTTCCATGAAACTTTCTATTCGCATCTAGAACAGGGTGGGAGATGAATGCGTGCAACTTTTTTTCTTCAGAAATTTTGTCATTTAGAAATGTGTTTTTCAAAGTGAATTCATATGTACTTTTTTCAGAATGTGTTTTCCGAAGTGAGCTCATATGTACTTTTCTTAGAATTTTTTGTCATTTAGAAATGTGTTTTTCGAAGTGAGTTCATCTCTGTATTTTCTGCAATAGGTACCCGAATTGTGCAAATTAGATATTCATGTGATATTGATTGCGTAAGAACAGGAGAAGCTTTCTTATGCTAAACATTTGTTTCATGTCTCCGTCATTTCCATGACTTATTTTTGCCAAAATCACTCTGCAATGTAAAGACGCGCATTGCGCATGCATGCATACTAGTAATTTACATGCATGACTAGATAAAATAGCTCGTGAGCTGTATCTATTTAGGGTTAGAATTTTGTGTGCTTATGATGATGGATATTGAAAGTCCACATGTTATCGTCGTGGAAGTTTTCCCTGTTGATCGATACCCCACCCATCAATGTTCCTGAACCATTCAACGTTTTAGGTAAAGTAATTAATTATTATGAATTCTGACAATAAGTGATCTCAAATGTTGTACTTACAAAAAAGAGTTTTTATCATTTATGCCACCAGTTGTGTCCCACAACTAAGTATCACCACTAGGAATTTCTACTGCTAAAAAAAGCCATCGCTTCGTTAGACACATACTCAAAAATGCCACTGCACATCATTATTGTGATATAAAATCTATCTTGACATGCTATAATGGCATCAATACCTATGGACCAACATGCCAGCTCTCCCTCTATCTCGCTACAATAAAGTGTGGGCCCACTTGATCCCAACAGCGTTCTTATTTTCCTGTAAAATTATTCGCTTACTTACTCCTCATAAGTGGGGCCACACTTATCATTGTGAGATAGAGAGAACTGAAATGTGGGCCTGGGCTTTTTTTGTCATATTGGATGGTCAACAAGTTTTAAATGAAAATAACAATGTCTAATTGCATTATTGAGCAAACATCTAACAGAACGATGGCATTTTTGATACATCTAATGACATTTTTGAGTAAGCATCTCACGAATCGATGGCATTTTTGAGCGGCTGTAACTTCTAAGGGAAAAACAGAGTAGTGGGATACAACTGGTGGCATAAATGATAAAAACCCTACAAAAGAACTAATTAAAACAACTCAAGTAAAACATTGATGATGTCCAATTTCTTTCTAAATAGCCATTGCTTAGAGATAATCAATGTTTAAAATCATTGCCACAGCCACTTATGGAACATTTAGACCAAAGATCGATCAAGTGCAACCAAACATGTACTCAACATTTTAATACCTTATTTGCCTTGTACTGACCAAAGAAAACCTAGGATATTACAAAATAAATAAATAAATAAATAAATAAAGGGGATGGATTACTAACCTCTTCTTCGTTCTCGTCGGCGATGACCACAGGTGGGGGCAGGGGAGGCAACAACCGCGACAGACGAACACCCGGCTGAGGCTGAGGAGCCACCACCTGCTCCGGCAGAGGAGCCAGAGGAGCTACCTGTTCCGGATTATTAGCAGAATAATTTATATAGGTCAAAAACTGACATATACATGCCTCAATAAATTTAATCTAGCTACACAGCTGCGGATCCAGGATTTCATACTTGGGTGTTCAAAAATTTATATTGCAAACTAAAACCACAACAATATTTTTCAAATGGAGGGAGTAATATCTAAAATTTTCATGTGAAAAGATTCTTAGTCCATTGTAATGACAGTACTGATATGAATGACATAAAATGAAGATTATTTACTTCATGACCATACAATATGACATTTTCATAAACAAGGCATGGTGTTGTTATCCTTAAGTTGCAGAAAATATTTTCACAATCACCTATGTAGGCAATTCAATTCCAAGGTCAAGCTACGTATTTGTATTAGCACAGTCACCAAACCTAGGTCGATTTATTAGCAGAATAATTTATCTAGATCAAAATATTGCCTATACAGGGCTCAACACATGTAACCTAGCTAGTTACCTAACACATCTACAGAATATTGATATGGAGTCCATCGATCAAAGATAAAAAGAAACCCTGGCCTTCCCCAAAAATAGAGAAAAGGACTGACCAGAGCACACCTAGGATTTTACAAAAAACTAAAGGAGATAGATGACTAACGTTATCTTTGTTGACGTCGCTGGCGACCACAGGGTCGGGCACTAGAGGCGTCACCCACGGTAGAGGAGACACCTGCTCCGTCTGAGGAGCCAGAGCTGCTACCGGGGGCCACATAAATGGCTGTGCAAGGACAGTTTTATGCCGGTCAAGTACCATATATAAGAAATTTCGGCCAAAAAAAATTCAGGTGCAGTACTGTACGTCTGTACCGGTGCTGCTGCTATCAAAATTTGGCATCAACACATTTTGGATGCACGAGAACCATGAGATCCGAGTGGTTGGTAGATCTTATATAAAGATAACCTATACAATGAGGAGCTGACCCCCACACCCATGCACCCATGTGGATCTGCCCTGAAACCTAATGGATCTAACGAATCTAGGTTGACACCTAGGATTGGCCAGATCACACCTAGGATTTTACAAAAAATTAAAGGAGATAGATGACTAACGTCTTCTTTGTTGACATCACCAACGACCACATGCTCAGGCACAAGAGGCGTCACCTGCTCCGTCTGAGGAGCCATAGCAGCTACCTGGTCCCACATAAATAGTAGAATATTTTATATAGATCAAAAAATGTCATATACATGCCTAAACTAATGCAACCTAGCAACACAGCTTCGGATCCAGGATTTCAAAGTTGGGTGTTCAAAAATTAATATTGCAAACCAAAACCACAACAATATTTTTCAAATGGGTGAGATCAAGCGTAAGAGGCTAGTTAGTATGGCATTTTCGTAAACAAGGCATGGTGTTGTTATCCTTTACTTGCAGAAAATATTATGCTGAAAATAAGCAACCAAATAATATATTTCAAGTAGGGATGATAACAAGTCAATAATATTACAGCCTATGGTAATTGGCCTCCAGGAATCAAGCAATTGGTGTTGAGCAAATTGAACGACAAAAAATGTGTCTGCTGGATTAAGCGTAAGAGGCTAGTTTTATACAAATTGACATGAAGTTTAGTGCATAAACTACACCACTTTTAGTCCATTTAGCAATAAAAGAACCATATATAAGAAATTTCGGGCAAATAATTTCGGGTGGTTGGTAGATCTATCTTAAAATTTGGCATCAACACATTTTGGATGCACGAGAGCCTTGGATCGGAGTGGTTGGTAGATCTTAAAAACAAGATAACCTATACAATGAGGTGCCGACCCCCACACCCATGCACCCATGTGGACCCGCCCTTGAAACCTACCGGATCTAACGAATCTAGGTACGGATTTCATAGATGGAAGAAAAGCAGAAATCCTAGCCATGCCCAAAAATAGATAAGGGACTAAACAAGGAAACCCAGGATATTTCCTAAAATAGGACTGACCTCTTCTTCGTCGTCGTCGCCGTCGACGTTGACCATGGGCTGCGGCAGAGGAGGCAGATGGCGTGGCAGAGGAGGCAGATGGCGTGGAAGAGGAGTCACCTGCTCCGGCGGAGGAGCCACCTGCTCCGGCGTAGGTGACACCTGCACCGGAGCCTGGACGTGGTCGACGATGTCATGGCCGCCCTGTTGCCAGCTGGATCCCTCGCCGGCGCGGAGGGGTTTTTCCATGTGCAGCTTCGCACGGCGCTTGGATGCTTCGTGCGCCATGGCGCCGGCCCCGGCGTCGGCCCTCCCTCCCATGGTGCACTTGGGCATCTTGACGGCGGAGGTGCAACGGCGGGAAGGGAGCAGCGGCGGGGTGGGTAGGCAAGTGGTGAGGCGTGGGAGGAGAAAACTCTCGTATTTGTGGATGGGGAAGAGGATGGGAAGAGGGGGGAGGCGATGTGATAAATGCTAATGGGGAAGCGGAGCGTGCTATGGGGAAGCGGAGCCACCGATTTAGTCCTGGGCAGTCAAAAGGAGTTGTTGCCACGTTCACACCTCCCCGTGTGTTGTTCACAACACCACGTCTTGCCACGTCAAAACATAACTTCTCACTTCTCACTAAAATGAATAGCCCGATCGTGCACAAGCATGATTTAGGAGTAATGCAACTTCCCTTCAAAAAATTGTGTAATGCAACTGCTCCCTCATTACACAGAACAAAGCCATACAGTAGGACAACTGAATTTGTAGGCTTGTTTCATCTGCACGTGTCATGTTTTATATTTGTCCTAAAATATGTTGTAAAACTTTACAAACAATGGAATGGCAAATGGATGTGACAAAACTTCGTCAGCAACCGCACGGATTCATCTGCCATATATTCGATGTCCGGTACCGAGGAGGGTGATCCACGCGATGCCATGTGTTTCTTCTGGACCCATATCATGCACTCCGAGCCAACCGGGCCAAAACATGCGCCGCTAGCCTTCTCGATCCAAACAACAAGCTAGTGTCCACCATGCGCAGAGATGCTCATGTGGACAGGTTTGCTAGCACTAGTGAATGACGTCGGATCTTAGTGTGTGATACGTCTCCGTCGTATCTATAATTTTTGATTGTTCCATGCCAATATTATTCAACTTTCATATACTTTTGGCAACTTTTTATACTATTTTTGGGACTAACATATTGATCCAGTGCCCAGTGCCAGTTCCTGTTTGTTGCATGTTTTTTGTTTCGCAGAATATCCATATCAAACGGAGTCCAAACGGGATAAAAACTGACGGAGATTTTTTAGAATATATATGATTTTTGGGAAGAAAAATCCACCTGAGACGGTGCCCGAGGTGGCCATGAGGCAGGGGGTGCGCCTGCCCCCCTAGGCGCGCCCCTGACCCTCGTGGGCCAGCCGTAAGGCGGTTGATGCCCTTCTTTCGCCGCAAGAAAGCTAATATCCAGATAGAGATCGTGTTAAAATTTCATCCCAATCAGAGTTATGGATCTCCGGGAATATAATAAACGGTGAAAGGGAAGAATCTGGGAACACAGAAACAGAGAGAGACAGAGAGACAGATCCAACCTCGGAGGGGCTCTCGCCCCTCCCACGCCATGGAGACCATGGACCAGAGGGGAAACCCTTCTCCCATCTAGGGAGAAGGTCAAGGAAGAAGAAGAAGGAGGGGTGCTCTCTCCCCCTCGCTTCCGGTGGCACCGGAGTGCCACCGAGGGCCATCATCATCACCACGATCTACACCAAAACCTCCACCATATTCACCAACATCTCCATCACCTCCCCCCCACTATCTACAGCGGTCCACTCTCCCGCAACCCGTTGTACCCTCTACTTGAACATGGTGCTTTATGCTTCATATTATTATCCAATGATGTGTTGCCATCCTATGATGTTTGAGTAGATTTTTGTTGTCCTATCAGTGGTTGATGAATTGCTATGATTGATTTAATTTGCTTGTGGTTATGTTGCTGTACTTTGGTGCCCATCATATGATTGCGCGAGTGGATCATACCTTAGGGTTAGTTGTATGTTGATAGGACTATGTATTGGAGGGCAAGAGTGACAGAAGCTTCAACCTAGCATAGAAATTGATGCATACGGGATTGAAGGGGGACCAATATACCTTGATGCTATGGTTGGGTTTTACCTTAATGAACATTAGTAGTTGCAGATGCTTGCTAATAGTTCCAATCATAAGTGCATAGAATTCCAAGTCAGGGATGACATGCTAGCAGTGGCCTCTCCCACATAATACTTGCTATCGGTCTAGTAAAGTAGCCAATTGCTTAGGGGCAATTTCGCAACTCCTACCACCAGTTTTCCACACTTTCTATATTTACTTTATTGTTTCTTTATCTAAACAGCCCCTACTTTTTATTTACGTACTCTTTAGTATCTTGCAAACCTATCCAACAACACCTACAAAGTACTTCTAGTTTCATACTTGTTCTAGGTAAAGTGAACATCAAGCGTGCGTAGAGTTGTATCGGTGGTCAATAGAACTTGAGGGAATATTTGTTCTACCTTTATCTCCTCGTTGGGTTCGACACTCTTACTTATCAAAAACTGTTGCGATCCCCTATACTTGTGGGTTATCAAGACCTTTTTCTGGCACCGTTGAGCAATAGCGTGGGGTGAATATTCTCGTGTGTGCTTGTTTGCTTTATCACTAAGTAATTTTTATTTGCTGTTCTTAGTTGTTCTCTATCTTTAGTTATGGATATGGAACACGAAATACCAAAAAAAATTAGGTGTACTTGCTACTCAT
The DNA here is from genome assembly GCF_018294505.1 of Triticum aestivum. Lineage (NCBI taxonomy): Eukaryota > Viridiplantae > Streptophyta > Magnoliopsida > Poales > Poaceae > Triticum > Triticum aestivum. The sequence continues at coordinate 42,967,897 of NC_057809.1, read as the reverse complement.
GGAGATGGGGAACCTCCTAAAACCCTCGATGCTGGTTATGTGAAAAATATTATGTACTACTTTAATAGTCCCGAGAAACCCCATTCAATTATGTAATGGGATTAACGTTGGATCAACGTGAATACTTTAGGGATTACCACTTGACACAAAAAGGGAAACTATTATGGGATCAAATTCATATATTGAATTGGTATGCTAGGCAACTATACTTGAGATATGATTATACTTGTTGCTCTAAGGTGAAGGCTCCACACCTTCCCTTTTCATGTGAATTTAATGATAATGAAACCTTAGATTCTTATGCTAATGGTATATATGATTACTATGATGTGGAACAAATAGAAGAATTTGTTGCTTTTAAGGGTGCTTATGAATGTGAATCTTTGTTTGAAAAGCATGAAGCTTATGATGACGATGTTTATAGGCCTGAAAATTTAGCCATCTTAAAATATTGCTATGATAATTATGAATATAATTCATATATTAATGCGTTTATTGAGAAAGTCTCCGCTGTCCAAGAAGAGACTAATATTTTGCAGGAGTCTATGGAAGAAGAAATTGATGAAACCGTGAGCTCATTGGATGAAAAAGATGAGGAGGAGAGCGAAGAACAAAAGGAGGAAGAGTGGATTAGCTACCCGTGCCCACCTTCTAATGAGAGTAACTCTTCAACTCATACATTGTTTAATTTCCCTTCGTGCTTACCGAAGGATGATTGCTATGATAATTGCTATGACCCCGTTGATTGTTTTGAAATATCCTCTTTTGATGATGCTTGCTATGATTGTGGCCAAGATGCCAATATGAATTATGCTTATGGATATGAACTTGCTATAGTTCCTTATGTTAAACATGAAATTGTTACTATTGCACCCACACATGATAGTCCTATTATCTTTTCGAATTCTCCAAACTACACTTATCGGAGAAGTTTGCTCTTATTAAGGATTATATCGATGGGTTTCCTTTTACCGTTGCACATGATGATTTTGATGAATAAAATATGCATGCGCTTGCTGCTTCTACTTGCAATTATTATGAGAGATGAATTATATCTCCACCTCTCTACGTTTCCCACACGATAAAATTGCAAGAAACTGTTTATACTATGCATTGGCCTTTACTTTGTGTGCATGAATTATTCTTTTATGACATGCCCGTGCAAAGGAAGAGAGTTAGACTTCGTCATTACATGATATATGTTACCTTGTGCTCACCACTAAATTACAAATCATTGTTAATTAAAATTGGCTTTGATATACCTTGGGATCCGGGTGGATTCATTACTTGAGCACTATATGCCAAGCTTAATGGCTTAAAAGAAAGTGCTGCCAGGGAGACAACCCGGAAGTTTTAGAGAGTCATTTATTTCTGTTGAGTGCTTTTATATAGTTTAAAAACAACAAAAATAAAGAGGGGAACCCAAAAAATTTTCAAAAAGGAAAGCGAAAGTGAGAAAGACAAGCATTGTTGAAGTGGGAGCTAGCCTTGAACTTTGTTCATGCTCATGGAAACTTTGTGAATCTTGATTACAGAAACTTTTCAATAAAAATAATTATCCCGTTGTACAATTCCATTGTATTATAAAAATAATGTGCCAAGGTTTGCCTTTAGGATGTTTATATTTGCTTGATGGTTTGTATGGTGCAGGACAGAAACTTTGGCTGTAGTGCGTGATTTTACGTTTTTTTCTGGAATTTCAAATGGTTCTGATTCTTTTTGCACTGTCTTCCTATACAAATTGTTTATGTTTCCTAATTTTGGTAGATTTTTTCAAGTATCAAAAGTATGGTGAATGTTCAGATTATTACAGATTGTTCTGTTTTAGACAGATTCTGTTTTTGATGCATAGTTTGCTTGTTTTGATGAAACTATCGATTCATATCAGTGGATTAAGTCATGAAAAAGTTATATTTTAGTAGACACAATGCAAAAACAAAATATGAATTGGTTTGCAATAGTACTTAGAGTAGTGATTTGCTTTATTATACTAATGGATCTTACCAAGTTTTCTGTTGAAGTTTTGTGTGGATGAAGTGTTCGATGATCGAGAAGGTCTCTATGTGAGAAGAAGGAAGAGAGGCAAGAGCTCAAGCTTGGGGATGTCCGAGGCACCCCAAGTAAATATTCGAGGATACTCAAGCGTCTAAGCTTGGGGATGCCCCGGAAGGCATCCCCTCTTTTTTCAACAAGTATCAGTATGTTTTTGGATTTGTTTCGTTCATGCGATATGTGCAATCTTGGAGTGTCGTTTGCATTTAGTTTTCATTTTTCTTTTATGCACCATGTTGGTATGAGATAGTCCTTGGTTGATTTATAGAATGCTCTTTGCACTTCACTTATATCTTTTGAGTATGGCTTTATAGAATTCTTCATGTGCTTCACTTATATCATTTGAAGTTTGGATTGCCTGTTTCTCTTTACATAGAAAACCGTCATTTGTAGAATGCTCTTTTGGTTCACTTATATTTGTTAGAGCGTGGGCATATCTTTTGTAGCAAGAATTAAACTCTCTTGCTTCACTTATATCTGTTTAGAGAGATGACAGGAATTGGTCATTCACATGGTTAGTCATAAAATCCTACATAAAACTTGTAGATCACTGAATATGATATGTTTTATTCCTTGCAATAGTTTTGCGATATAAAGATGGTGATACTAGAGTCATGCTAGTGGGTAGTTGTGGATTGTAGAAATACTTGTGTTGAGGTTTGTGATTCCCGTAGAATGCACGTATAGTGAACCGTTATGTAACGAAGTTGGAGCATGAGGTATTTATTGTTTGTCTTCCTTATGAGTGGCGGTCGGGGACGAGCGATGGTCTTTTCCTACCAATCTATCCCCCTAGGGGCATGCGTAGTAGTACTTTGCTTTGAGGGCTAATAAACTTTTGCAATAAGTATTTGAGTTCTTTATGGCTAATGTCGAGTCCATGGATTATACGCACTCTCACCCTTCCATCATTGCTAGCCTCTCTAGTATCGCGCAACTTTCGCCGGTACCATAAACCCACCATATACCTTCTCCTCAAAACAGCCACCATACCTACCTATCATGGCATTTCCATAGCCATTTTGAGATATATTGCCATGAGACTTTCATCATCATCATATACATGACTTGAGCATTCATTGTCATATTGCTTTGCATGATCGTAAGATAGCTAGCATGATGTTTTCATGGCTTGTCCGTTTTTTGATGTCATTGCTACGCTAGATCATTGCACATCCCGGTACACCTCCGGAGGCATTCATATAGAGTCATATCTTTGTTCTAGATATCGAGTTGTAATATTGAGTTGTAAGTAAATAAAAGTGTGATGATCATCATTATTAGAACATTGTCCCATGTGAGGTTATCAAAATAAAAGTGGCCAAAGAAGCCCCAAAAAAATAAAAGAGAGAGAGAGGCCAAAGAAGCCTACAAAAAAAGAAAAAAAGAAAAAAAAGAGAGAAAAAGAGAGAAAGGGCAATGTTACTATCCTTTTACCACACTTGTGCTTCAAAGTAGCACCATGTTATTCATATAAAGAGTCTCTTGAGTTATCACTTTCATATACTAGTGGGAATTTTCATTATAGAACTTGGCTTGTATATTCCAACGATGGGCTTCCTCAAATGCCCTAGGTCTTCATGAGCAAGCAAGTTGGATGCACACCCACTTAGTTTTAGTTTGAGCTTTCATATACTTATAGCTCTAGTGCATCCGTTGCATGGCAATCCCTACTCACTCACATTGATATCTATTGATGGCCATCTCCATAGCCCGTTGATACGCCTAGTTGATGTGAGACTATCTTCTCCTTTTTGTCTTCTCCACAACCACCATTCTATTCCACCTATAGTGCTATATCCATGGCTCACGCTCACATATTGTGTGAGGGTTGAAAATGCTGAAGTGCATTAAAAAGTATGAACCAATTGCTCGGCTTGTCGTCGGGGTTGTGCATGATGTGAGTATTTTGTGGGAAGAAGATGGATCGTAGCCAGACTATATGATTTTGTAGGGATAACTTTCTTTGGCCTTGTTATTTTGGAAAGACATGATTGCTTTATTAGTAGGCTTGAAGTATTATTGTTTTATGTCAAATGATAGACTATTGCTTTGAATCACTCATATCTTAATATTCACGCCATGATTATATATGTGATCAAGATTATGCTAGGTAGCATTCCACATCAAAAATTATCTTTTTTATCATTTACCTACTCGAGGACGAGCAGGAATTAAGCTTGGGGATGCTGATACATCTTCATCGTATCTATAATTTTTGATTGTTCCATGCCAATATTATTCAACTTTCATATACTTTTGGCAACTTTTTATACTATTTTTGGGACTAACATATTGATCCAGTGCCCAGTGCCAGTTCCTGTTTGTTGCATGTTTTTTGTTTCGCAGAATATCCATATCACACGGAGTCCAAACGGGATAAAAACAGATGGAGATTTTTTTGGAATATATATGATTTTTGGGAAGAAAAATCCACGTGAGACGGTGCCCGAGGTGGCCACGAGGCAGGGGGGCATGCCTGCCCCCTAGGCGCGCCCCTGACCCTCGTGGGCCACCCGTAAGGCGGTTGATGCCCTTCTTTCGCCGCAAGAAAGCTAATATCCAGATAGAGATCGTGTTAATTTCAGCCCAATCGGAGTTACGGATCTCCGGGAATATAATAAACGGTGAAAGGGAAGAATCTGGGAACGCAGAAACAGAGAGAGACAGAGAGACAGATCCAATCTCGGAGGGGCTCTCGCCCCTCCCACGCCATGGAGACCATGGACCAGAGGGGAAACCCTTCTCCCATCTAGGGAGAAGGTCAAGGAAGAAGAAGAAGGAGGGGGGCTCTCTCCCCCGCGCTTCCGGTGGCACCGGAGTGCCACCAAGGGCCATCATCATCACCGCGATCTACACCAACACCTCTGCCATATTCAACAACATCTCCATCACCTTCCCCCCTCTATCTACAGTGGTCCACTCTCCCGCAACCCGTTGTACCCTCTACTTGAACATGGTGCTTTATGCTTCATATTATTATCCAATGATGTGTTGCCATCCTATGATGTCTGAGTAGATTTTCGTTGTCCTATCAGTGGTTGATGAATTGCTATGATTGATTTAATTTGCTTGTGGTTATGTTGCTGTCCTTTGGTGCCCATCATATGATTGCGCGCGTGGATCACACCTTAGGGTTAGTTGTATGTTGATAGGACTATGTATTGGAGGGCAAGAGTGACAGAAGCTTCAACCTAGCATAGAAATCGATGCATACTGGATTGAAGGGGGACCAATATACCTTAATGCTACGGTTGGGTTTTACCTTAATGAACATTAGTAGTTGTAGATGCTTGCTAATAGTTCCAATCATAAGTGCATAGAATTCCAAGTCAGGGATGACATGCTAGCAGTGGCCTCTCCCACATAATACTTGCTATCGGTCTAGTAAAGTAGTCAATTGCTTAAGGGCAATTTCACAACTCTTGTTGACACTAGATTTTGGTACGGTCAAGAACTTATTTAAGAGGGCCTAAAATGGATAAGTGAACTACATGGAACAGTTCCGTATTATTGATATGAACATCATTGAAGTTTGGGTCATCACCGTTCGATTTCATCTCGAAGGCCGAAACTATTCTCAAAGTACTAAGATCTTATATTCAGAGTACAGTTTGGCTGATTAGCCCCCCAAGACGACCTTAAATGGAAAAATGATCTACACGGGTTGTCTTCGTCTCATCGAAATGATCGATTTTGATATAAAAATCGTTCAAATCCAAGTTCATATCCAAAAGTTAGAGCAATCGGAGTGCAGCCCTGTCACGAGGCGAGATGTGGCGCGCCCCACCAGACACGTGTCTAATGGGTAGCGCGAGGGAATAGCCGGTTTTGCGTGACCGATTTAACACTCATGATGACCTCTGATAAAAAAACCTTCAATATGAAAGTTGTTCGTCTCGTCGAAATGCTCAAGATTGCTTTTGCACTCGTTTTCATCCGAGATCGTTTACCACCACAAAAAAGACCCGCAAGGTGCAGCCAGTTTAAACCGAACAGTTTTGGAAAGTTTGGATAAAACCAATCCGAATTTGACTAGGGTTTTGGGCGTGAATCCAAGCCTTTTCCTTGCACAGGAAGTCCAGACGCCTCTTATATATCTATGGGGTGACGGCCAATTGAACAACACACAATCGATCAAATCATCTACCACTTTTTATCTTTTATCTTTTCTCCCTAACCCTAGTTCTTCTTCTTCCTCGTTCTTTGTCTGTTCTTCTTGTTGCAGGGCGGCGAACCTCGAGGCCCTAGGGGTGATCAGGTCGACCTAGGGCAGCCCATAGCTGCCGCGCACCCTAACGGGGTCCCTCCCGAGCGTGTGGGGTTTCGGGTCCTCAAAAGCACCCGCCGGATTGCTTGCGTACCACGCTTCCGGACGGGTCTCCTTCGATGTGAGCTGCGGTGCATCACCCCGGCATTGAGGGTACACGGTGACGTGTTCGTATGCGAACGCACTTTTTGGCGACTCCGCTGGGGACGAAGCTTTGAACGGTCTCCAACCTGTTCTTGCTACGAAGAGATCGTCATCAAGTTGCTGCAATCTACATGGGTAATATGAATACCCAATTCCCCTTTGTAGATGCAAATAATCCATATGTTGTTGCGAGATCACCTAATGAGCATAATGTATCGGCTAGCCCTACTTTTATCAATCATGCATGTAATTATGCGCAAGGGCCGATGCAAAACAATCTTCATGCTTCAAATTCTTACAATTTTAGCAACGTACAACATATGTATCCAAACTCCCATGCATCGGCAACGCCACAAATCCATATTCCGATGAACAACATGATGGGTTTGGCTAATCAATTTGAAACACCGCATGTTAAAATTTACAATAGCATACAAGAAAGTGTTTCACCTTTTTATTCATCGGCAACTAATTTGCAATATGTGAATCCAACCTTGCCGATGATGGGAGAATTGGCCATGCTACTACTAGCTATTCAGCCAGTTACTCTCAACCATCATATGCTACACCTCATGTTAGTAATTTTTCAGCACCGTATGCAACTATAGATGTTCATAATTCGGCCCCGCATCTTCATGGTCATAGCCGAATAAGTGAAAATTTAACAAGAACACATGTGCCATCATCAAATACTATAGCATATAATGCATACTCTACGCAATTCAAGAATTTCGGCAACACTCACGAATCGTTGCCGAAAGAATCTGAAAGTATTGTGGGGCAATCCCTTCCAGAAGCGGTTGTGGATGCATTAAAAAGAGCTTGGCCCAAAACAAGAGAATTAATGCTCTTTGCCTTGAACAATATGAGAAGGGGTTGTTTCCTGATTATGATGCAATAAAGGCTAGAGTTTTGCAGGAAGATGAAACTTCATCAATTGATAGTATTGGTGAGAGAGCATATGGTTATACAATAGTGCATACACCTCCACCTAGTATCGTAGCATATAATACACCCCCTACACAATTGCAAAATTTCGGCAACACTAACACTTCATTGCTGAAAGATCCTAAAAGCATTGGGGGGCAAACTGATCTAGAGCGGGCTGAAATTGAGAGGGGAGTTAAATCTTTGCGTGATAGAGTGCAAGTACTTCGCCAAGAGAGAATTGATAAGGAATTGGCTCAAAGAAAAGAAGCCTTGCCAATTGATATAACCGATGCAAAGAAAGATGATTCTGAACCCATCAAATCCAACGAGGCAAGCATCACTAAGAAAGGGCATGGCAAACATAGGAAAACAACGGTGCTTGATTTTTCTGAAGTTAATGGAACCTACTTCCTGCCTTATGAGTTTCGTGCCGTAGAAATTGATGAGCTTCAAGAACAAGAACAAGTGGCAGAACAAAGTACGACCGACAAAAATCTTCAGTATAATGATGCATGGAATCAAGAAAAAGATGATGAAGAGGCGTTGGGGAGCCATCCAAAGGAGGATGAAGATATTGTTCAAGTCACACCACCATCATGCTCTCCCAACATATTTGAAGAGGTATTTTTAGCAAGTAATTTACCTATTTTCAGATTTGGGCAAAACTTTATTGTTGATGCATCTATTAGAAAAATCCTCTTAAGTAATGTTGAAAGACCAATGAAGAAGGGTAATTTACTTGTTAGCAATAAAATCGTTATAGAATATATCGGTCAACCCATTGCGCCATTTATAAAGACCGATAATGACTTATTATTGCAGCCAAAGCTTTACCTGTTGCTGTATTTAAAGTTCGTATCTACATGGGTAGCTTTGCTTGTTTCATACTTGGCTTACTCTTGGTCTCAACTGAGGCATGCATGTTCTAACTATTTTTGTTTCAGAAACTTAAAGCCAAGGTTAGATTCTTTTCAGAAAACCGATGCTAGTATAACATCTTATCCAATGACACCTGTAAGAGAATGCAAAAATAATATTCATAGCCGAATGGGGTGATACAAAATCTGAACCATTCGTTTGCTTAACTCCAAAGCCGTTCTCACAGCAAGATCGGCTAGAAAATAAAAAGTTTACCTTCAGTTCAAGCATGTGTGATCAAATATTTGATTTGTTGCTGAAAAATAATTACATAAGAATTCTTGATCACCATGTCAAGCCATCAATTGAAGGAAGAATGTATTGTAGGTTGCATCATTCGTTCAAACATAATTTTGAGGATTGCAATATGTTTCGTCAAATAGTTAAATCGGCCATTGATAAAGGACGATTGAGAATTGTTGAAACACCAAAGGATGACCAGTCTATTCCGATTGGTCTTGATGGCAAAAGGTTTTTGCATCGGCTACTTCAAGCCGATCCATCTAAAGAGAAGGTAAAAACTACAGGTGACGGGATCAAGCTTTCAAGTAAATAAGTTGTTGAAGAGCACAATGAACATAAACTTGAGGGCGAGAATTCCATCGAAGCTACAATGAAGACACCAAGGACTGGGGGCAACAAGCAAATCCAGTGATCAAGGAAAGCAAACCAAAAGAAAACAAAGGCCGAAATAAGCGCAAGTGTAAGAGATCAAAAATCACCTTTGCTGAACTATTGGATAAATATCAAAGGAAGAGTGAAGAGAAGAATACTTATCGGCCGAATCATGCAAAGAAACCAAGATCACCTCCAAGGTGCAAATGTGAGGATCGGTATTGGCAAAGTGGGAATTATAATGCAACATATTCATATCCTTATTTTGGGCTGCCAATGCCAATGCCATGGATGCCTCCCTATGCTCATGTAGATCCATATCCATCATGGGACAGGTATGATACAAGGGCACATTTTCCATCTTGTTTTAGACCATCTCATCAATATTATGCAGCTCCGAGAAGATCAACATTTGAACAATCACATGTTAAAGACCGTTTCAATCATAAGGAATCGGTCCAGAGCTCAAGGAAGAAGAAATAGGTGGTTAAGAAAGTTTACCGTGTTAAAAAAGATGGTCGTAAGAGTGCAACTTCAGATTTGATCTCAAATGAAAAAGAGCCAATTGAAGTGTTGACATTGGCTACTAAAGACAATGAGACAAAGCAACCAATTATTGAGAGTCGAAGTGCCAAATCTGAAGAAAAGAAGTTGAGAGTGCACAAGGCCAAAAAGGAATTGCCATTGGTCAAAACAGAATCACAGCCGAGATGCCCACTCGGCTTATCCTATTGGCAAAAGAGAGAATTACAAAAACTTAGTGCACAAGAACTTGAAGGAAGGAACATGGCATGGGTTCCCATAGGAAGTGCTCAAAATAAGAATTATGTGAAAGCATCCATTACACGACGTGCGGCAAAGATGAAGAAGGAAAAGAGTGAAAACTATGAAGGACCAAGTCGAAGGTTTCAACATCTTCGGTCCACACATTATCCATATTCTTCAACTATGTCATTGATGCCTATGCCATGGAATTGGTCATCATGTATGATTGGTTACCCTCAATGGGCTTGTTATAATCCATGGATGCAATATAATTTCTTACATCATGAAAGGGTATTGCCAAGTCACTATACATTTGATTAGCTACAAGTTTGTTGCTGATCCAAAGGACCAAAATACTTGATTTGTCATTTCATTTGTTTATTTTGGCTATACGTGCTTTGAATGAAGTTTACATGGTAATGGCCGATATTTATCTATTGTCCTAAGATTATGTCAATGCATGGCCGGTGTAGTATTCTAACATCCTCCTTAGTTCGATTGGAGAGGAGGACAAGGTACGTGCTCATGGAAATTTATATGTATGCCTATATTATGATTGAATGGAGTTGAGACATCATGACCGATGTCATTGAATATATGCTGCATACACCAACTCATAGCTGCAGAATTGGCTAGTGGGCTTATACTTTGTTTGGATATGATTTGGCTTATGCATCTTTGAGATCTATAAGAGGCCAAATCATGGCTGATTTTATTACTGAACATCGGATTAATGTCATGTATAATATTAATATTAGCCTTATTTCTCTAATACTATGGAGATTATGTTTTGATGGTTCAATTCATAGCAATGGCCAAGTGTTGGTGTTGTTTATATATCTCTTTATGGTACTATTTTTGAAGCCTCATGCCGCTTAGAATAATTTTATGCGCGATTAATCAAGGCCGAATATGCATTATTATTCGGATTGACTCTTTTACTTGCTATAGGTGCTATACATATTGAGGATTTCGGTGATTCGTTATGAGTAGTGCAACAATTATCCAAGGGTTATCAATGTTTTGACGAATCACTTATAGTTTATCTTGGGGTATGTCTAGATGCAAAATTTACCTTCGGTTGCATTAAAATTGTTCATATATTTAGACATGTCAATTAAAGAGAGTTGGCATAGCAAGCATCCGGCTACCATGTCTGTCATGGTGTATTGTATATCTATCAATAGACGATGCTTATTCTTGCCAACATAGGTAAGGCCGAATTGAAGCTCACTACCTCGACCACTAATGAAACTTTTATGCAGACAAAGTAAGGATTCAAGAAAGTTCATTGTTGATTATCTGCAAGATCCTAGCATAAGGGTGGACAATATGGTTGATGGATGTTCTTGACATGCATACCTATGGAACTTTATAGTCAGATTAATGAAGTTGGGAAAGTCACCCAAGATTGCAAAAAAATATTCACACAATCAATGGCCAATATAAACTTATCGTCCTAAGCATATGCAAAATGGCCGATGTAGTGTTGACATCGTCCTTAGAGCAAGCTATGTGCAAGTTATTTTTTGGCACACAATCTTTGCCGAAAAACAGGGGGCATGTGTTGACACCAGATTTTGGCACGGTCAAGAACTTATTTAAGATGGCCTAAAATGGAGAAGTGATCTACATGGAAGAGTTCCGTATATTGATATGAACATCATTGAAGTTTGGGTCATCACCGTCCGATTTCATCTCGAAGGCCGAAACTATGCTCAAAGTACTAAGATCTTATATTTAGACTACAGTTTGGCCGATTAGGCCCCCAAGACGATCTTAAATGGAAAAATGATCTACACGGGTTGTCTTCGCCTCATCGAAACGATCAATTTTTATATAAAAATCGTCCAAATCCGAGCTCGTATGCAAAAGTTAGAGCAATCAGGGTGCAGCCCTATCACGAGGCGAGATGTGGCACGCCCCACCAGACACATGTCTGATGGGTAGCACGAGGGAATAACCGGTTTTGTGCGACCTATTTAACCCTTGAGATTACATCTGATCAAAAAACCTTCAACATGAAAGTTGTTCGTCTCGTCGAAACGGTCAAAATTGATTTTGGGCTCGTTTTCATCCGAGATCGTTTACCACCACAAAAAGACCCGCAAGGTGCAGCTAGTTTAAACCCAACAGTTTTGGAAAGTTCGGATAAAACCAATCCGAATTTGACTAGGGTTTTGGACGTGAATCCAAGCCTTTTCCTTGCACGGGAAGTCCAGCCGCCTCTTATATATCTATGGGGTGACGGCCGATTGAACAACACACAATCGATCAAATCATCTACCACTTTTTATCTTTTATGTTTTCTCCCTAACCCTAGTTCTTCTTCTTCCTCGTTCTTCGTCTGTTCTTCTTGTTGCAAGGCGGCGAACCTCGAGGCCCTAGGGGCGATCAGGTCGACCTAGGGCAGCCCATAGCTGCCGTGCGCCCTGATGGGGTCCCTCCCGGGCATGTGGGGTTTCAGGTCCTCAAAAGCACCCGCCGGATTGCTTGCATACCGCGCTTCCGGACGGGTCTCCTTCGACGTGAGCTGCGGTGCATCACCCCCGGCGTCGAGGGTACACGGTGACGTGTTCGTGTGCGAACTACTCCTACCACCACTTTTCCACACTCACTATATTTACCTTATTGTTTCTTTATCTAAACAGCCCCTACTTTTTATTTACGTACTCTTTATTATCTTGCAAACCTATCCAACAACACCTACAAAGTACTTCTAGTTTCATACTTGTTCTAGGTAAAGCGAACATCAAGCATGCGCCCTGTTCAAGAATTCATCTGATTAACCAATTAACTTGCCGATTAATCCCTACTCATAGGGTCCCCGAGTAGCCGATTACCTGATAAATCGTCTGATTAATTGATTAAATGGCTGATTAACTTGCCGACTAGCCTATTAATCCCCTACTCACCAGCCGACCGAGCAGCTACCAGTGAACGATTTCCTCAACAATGAGCATGCGTAGAGTTGTATCGGTGGTTGATAGGAACTTGAGGGAATATTTGTTCTACCTTTAGCTCCTCGTTGGGTTCGACACTCTTACTTATCGAAAACTGTTGTGATCCCCTATACTTGTGGGTTATCAGTGTGCAATATGTGTAGCCGCGTGTCTCTTTGGCATGCCTGGCATACCGAAGGGACTCGTCGAAGGTCCAACGAACCGCGGTGGGGTCAATTGTGGATGTATGGTGTGGGTCAACCTGGCTAACGGTGCAAGGTTTGAGTTTAGGTGGCTAGGTTTGCATGGCTGGGGGGCTAGATGGCTAATGAGTGCGCATGCGTCATCTGTACATTGTCAAGGTTGAATGGTGGTTGTCTACGTGGCCATGCGTGCATGCATGGTGTGTCCAGTTTGCATTCGGTGCACAGGATGTGCCTTGGTGGGTAGGGCCCACAACTTGCGGCACAGAGTTCTGAAGCAGATGAAGGGGCGGGCCCCGGTCTTCGTCCACAAGCAGGACTTGTTCCCTCTCAATGGCTAGCTTCGGGATGTGTTTTGGTCTCGTTTACACACAACCTATGTGAAGGCTTATGCATGCCGCTCTAGATGTTCGACCACACCCACACCACGAAAGGTCCCAAGAAATTTGGATCCCTCATGAATTTGCACGGATTATAGCGGCGGTAGACGAGACTCGGCATTTTTTACCCTTAACAATGGCTCTGAGGCGGCCCTGCCCATTGGGCACACATGGCACATATATGGACCAGAGCTTAGCAGGGAACTGTCACCCCCAATCCCTGTTGTGATTTCATGTGGCCGCGGTATAGATCCTGAATTTCCAAGGATACTGCCCTAGAAATGCAGCAAATGTTCCGAATATGGCAAGCGCGGGCTCTGAGAAAGGCAGGGACCTTGCATGCGCTTTTGGATTGTTCTCCGTTGACCCGAGAGAGAGCATCGACGAAAATAGAGGAATGGGCCCGCATTCATTGCGCAAACCGGACACGTTACCTCAAGGTAGCTAGATCCAAACCATGCACCCCCACCGTCTAGACCCACGTGGTGCACCACTTAGACACTAGACCCACATCACTTACGCCGGCCCCCAAGCTAACCATTCCCCGTGTAGACTCATATGCTGCACTCCGCAAAATAGCTTAGCACCAGACTTCCACCCTGATTTCCACAACATGCACCACTACACGGAAGTGTCCAAAAAATGGACTATCGCATTATGAACATTTTTTTTGCCAAAACAAGTAAGTTGTTTTTAAATTGCTTGAAAATAGCAAGGTTTTCTGTTAAATTATAATTTAATTAATTATACATTATAACGTGCATTTTTTGTCCCTCAAAAAGGGGTGCATTCCTTGTTGTAAACCCACAAAATTACTTCCTTTCCCTCGAAAAAACGAATCCTTCTTCACCCTCTCAGGATCACGTTCACGATGGCCTCACCCTATAAACTAGGAGTGGTCGATCCAATCTCCCCATGGGGGACAACTTCCACGCACTATCTATCTTGGTTGATTGCAACCATCTCGCCATCACGGGTTTTTATGGGAAAATCACATTCTTTTGTTTTTCCTTCCAAAGATATGTGGCGAAAAAACATGGAACAAAAATTGTAGAAGGCATGGTGGGATACGTGCACATGTTGTCTTTTTGTACTACAAGTGCACTTGTTGGCAAGTTGCATGTGCACGTGTCATGTTTCATTTTTTTATTGAAAATTATGTTGTACACCTTTACATAGACGCTTGAATTATTGTTTTCGTATGTTAATAATTCCTAAATATTTAAATTCAGAATGCACATAACACATGGCTTCCGAGCTTCATCAGCGACCGCTTGGATTTGTCTGGTATATGCCCGCTGTCTGGTATTGGGCAGGGGAATGTGGATCCATGCGATGCCATAAGTTTCATCTGGACCCATGTCATGCACCCCCAACCAATCGGGCCGACATCATGTGCCGCTAGGCTTCTCGATCCTAACCATGCGCTAGTGTCCATGATGGGTAGAGATGCTCAGGTGCATAGTTTTGGCTGGCACTAGTGAATGATGTCGTATCTCGGTGTGCAATATGTGTAGTCGCGTGTTGCTTTGACATACCTGAAATGCCGAGGGAAGGGACTCGTGTCGGAGGTCCAACGAACCGAGGTGGCGTCAATAATGGATGGATGGTGTGGGTGAACCTGGCAAACGGTGCACGGTTTGAGTGAAGCTGGCTAGGTGTGCATGGCTGGGTGCTAGATGGCCAATGAGTGCGCATGCGTCTTGTGTACATTGTCAAGGTTGACCGGTGAGTGTCTACTTGGCCATGCGTGCATGCATGGTGTGGGTCCAGTTGGCGTGTGGCGCACGGGACGAGCCTTGGTTGCTAGGGTCCACATCTTGCGGCATGGAGTTCTGAAGCAGATGAAGGGGCAGGCCCCGCACACGGTTCATAGGCCAGACTCGTTTCCTCTCAATGGACAATGGCTCCGAGGCTGCCCTTCTCTTTGGTGGCACATGGCCCATATATATGGACCAAAGAGCTTAGAATGTGATTGTTACCCCATTCCCTGCTATGATTTCATGTGGCCGCGGTATAGATCGTGAATTCCCGATGATACTACCCTAGAAATGCGGCAACTGTCCCGAATATGGCACGTGGGACCCAAGAAAGGCCGGGACCTAGCATGCGCATTTGGATTGTTCTCCGTTAACCCGAGAGAAAGCACCGATGAAACTGGAGGAACGGGCCCGCACTCGGTGCACAAACCAGATGCGTTACCTCAAGGTAGCTAGATCCAAACCATGCACCCCCGCCGTCTAGACTCACGTGGTGCACCAGTTACTCAGTAGACCCACACCACTTACACCGGCCCCCAACACTACAAAAAAAAGACACATCCGTGACATTTTGGGCCGAACGAATTTTTTCTGTCATACATATGACACTTCTATGACGATAATTGTGACAAAACCCGGTATCATCATAGATCTGGTGGGCTCCTACTTCTATGACAAAAAATCATGACATAAAATGGGCTTTACGTCCTGGGCGGGCTAGAGACGCAGCTGCATGACATTCTTTGGGCCGTCCATGATGGAAAAAACCATGGTAGAAGCGAGGGCAAGGAAAATTTCAGGGAGTTCCCGGTTACGGTGGGAGGTCGGGGGCCGAGCGATGTGCGTTTCTCTTGTACACGTACACGCATGTGTGCGAGGCGTTGGCTATAACTGAACCCGAGCGAGGCATTGGGCTCTAACTGAACCCGAGCGATTGCACTGCAGGCTACGCGTTACTGAACCCGAGCGATCGATCGATGGCTGTTAACTGAACCAGATCGAGCGATTCCTTCGTACTGCTGCTAACTGAAGCCGATCGATTGGATGAATAGTGAGTGTTGCGGGGGGTTTGAATGAACGGTGAGCGGTGGCATTGCCTCTGGATGAATAGGACCCCATGGTGTGGTGGAGGGCTGGATGAACAGTAGACGGTGGAGGGGTGCCTGTGGAGGGGTGGTTGAACAGGACCCCGTGGTGTGGAGGGCTGGATGAATAGTAGACGATGGAGGGGTGGTTGAACAGTAGCCGGTGGAGTAGCGCACGGTGGAGGCTAGATGAACAGGAGCCCGTGGATGCTGGAGGAGGTCGACGGTGGAGATGAACAGTATCCCGTGGAGTCCCGTTTTGCGGTACGCCACACCCCTTCCGATGAACAGGACCCTCGTTTCGACTGTAGGAGGTCCGTTTCGTCCATTTTGCGGTACGCCACACTCCTCCCGATCAACAGGACCCCCGTTTCGATTGTAGGAGGTCCGTTTCCTCTGTTTTGTGGTACGCCACACCCCTCTCGATCAACAGGACCCCCATTTCGACCGTAGGAGGTCCGTTTCCTCCGTTCTGCGGTACGCCAGGCCTCGTTTTCATCGCCTGTTCTGTGCAAGCCCTCCCGATGAACGCGGCCACGCATTCCGTTCCGACCCAGTGGGTTGGCTCCCATGCGTTCCGTTGCCTCCTGATGAACACGACGCATTCCGTTGCCTCCCCATGAACACGACGCATTCCGTTGCCTCCCCATGAACATGACGCATTCCGTTGCCTCCCCATGAACACGACGATGATGTTGTTCCTCCGTTCCGACCCATCCATGTACATGAGCCCTGGCCGTACATATGCGCGAGTAGGCGTTCGAGACCCCGCCCGTATGTACACATACGTGGCCGTATTTTCTTTCTTGCACCCTGTCCGCTATACGTACGTGTACATGCTACATGCGCGCCTCTACTATGACACATGCATGCCTCTACATCGACCAATATGTACGTACACGTTCGTGACCAGAATGACAACGCTACGTATGCTTCGACCAGGTGGGTCCCGACTGTCAGGCACTTCCTTGCCTGCAAAGATGTAGCTGGTGGGTCCCAACAGTCAGGAGGGCGAATCGTTTTGTTTTTTTTGCTCGGACGCACTTCCTTGCGTGCGAAGGTGTAGCTGCTGGGTCCCAGCAGTCAGGGGGGAAATCGTTTTTTTTGCCCGGACGCACTTCCTTGCGTGCGAAGGTGTAGCTGGTGGGTCCCAGCAGTCGGGGGGCAAATCGTTTTTTTTCGGACGCACTTCCTTGCGTGCGAAGATGTAGCTATTGGGTCCCAGCAGTCAAGGGGGCGAAATCGTGTTTTTTTTGGATGCACTTCCTTGCGTGCGAAGATGTAGCTCGTGGGTCCCAGCAGTCAGGGGGCGAATCATTTTTTCACAAAATACGGTGGCCCGTCCGGTGGGTCCCCGCTGTCAGGTGGAGGAATAATTATTCTGCGTGTAATAAGGAGCCACTTCCTGGCGGCTACTGTGGACCCAACTGTCCGCCTCTCCACGTAGAGTCCACATTTGATGGAAGTCGTTCCTTGACCATGTTGACCATGCCGCGCCGAGAGCACCAAGGCGATGGACGACGGCGAGGCCTAGGAAGGGGACGACACGGAGCTGGGGAAGACGAGGCAGTGGATGCACACGCGGAGAGGAGTACGAGGGTTCACTGGTTCGGCTGCGCTGCCGTTGCCACAGAATAACAGGGGTGTGGGTGAGTAGAGGATTGGCCCTGGCCAGCGGTGGGAGTAGTAGGGGGCGGTGAGGCCTCCGCGGCAGCACAGCCGGCCACGGGAGGCAGGAGCAGGCGGCACGACCGGTGCTGCTTTGGGCGGCTGGAGCAAAAGAAGACCAGAGGTTGAAGAAGCATGACGGCCGTTGGATGGACATCGTACGGTCACTGCAGCTAGAATCATTTATATTGACTAAGTTGACAAAGCCCTTGGTACGTCAACTTAGTAGGCCCACATGTCAGCTTCCAAAATGGTGCCCCCAGATGTCAGGGGGAGGAATCATTTTTTGGGCGGGTGAACCTAGAATATCCAAGATTGAAGAAGAAGCACGGCATCCGTTGGATGGAGATCCAACGACCACGGCTACTAGAACCGTGTGTTGACTATAACGCGTCAACTTTGCTTTTTTAGGGGATGCATCAACTTAGTAAGGCCAGATGTGTGTGGCAGAGAACTTATAGCCCATTTGAGATTTGTAAGAATGTGCAGCCCATTTTTGAATTCTAATGGAATTTACTACAACCCATTTACAGTTTGTTAAAAGTACAACCCATTTCAACCAACCATTCAAAACAGAATTCAATAAAATTTCCCACATTTTGATGGGATCCGAAATATTTTTATCCCGAAATTTCTAGTCAGATTAAATACAATTTCAATATAAATTTATATTACGTAAAAATCCAACGAAACATTGCGCTCGCAACAATTAATGAAATTAAAATTTTCAATATCCAAAAATAATATTTTATAAAGTAATCACGTGTTTGGTTCATTTTTTTATAGTTACTGCCCAGTTTTTATAATTACATCCCATTTATTATTTCTTAAAGCCCATCTTCTGTTTAAGCCTAATGCATCCCTCCTAGGAAAGATTTACAGCCTAGCGGGGCAGAGAATAACAACTTGACCTTGCATGGGTATTCCTAAAAAAGTATAGCTGGGCTAGCCATTTTCAACTTGAAAAAAATTAATATCTGGGCTGGAGATCTGGCCTGGGCTAGATGGGCCACAGCCGCCCAGTTAATACCTGTAGCGATGTTTTCGTTGTTGTTCAGAGGAGAAAAATTAATATCTGGGCTAAACATAAAAAAACTCTGCAGTGCTCACACCTTAAAAACACAAATACTGCTCAAGCTGCTTGGTCCCAGCTGTCGGCCGCTTCTTGTGCAATTCTCTCGTTTGTGGAATATTTTTTGTAGTTTGCAAAAGCACCCAATTAATGCTCTTGTTTTCCTCAAAAAAATATGTTTATGAATGCATTAATTGCAATGCATGCATGCATTGGTCAGTTTTCTCTTAATACTTGCATGCAATGATTTAATGCACCTTGAAGTGTGAACATGTGATGGGGAACAACCAAATTGAGCCTTATAAAATGGAAAAACTAAAATTTTGAGATAAACCCTATAAACCGGAAAGGAGGGAGTACTACATAGGTTGACAATGGTGTGGAACCGTGATGTCAGGAAACTAGGAGGAAGCAAAATAAATTATAGTTGGCACTTGTGTACGTGAGGCTATGGACCTGGTGGGTCCCCATTGTCATTCTCTCCAAGTAAAGTCATCTCCTCGCCCGCGCGCGCTTTCCGCCCGAAACAGTCAGTGCCGCCATCCCCGCTTCCCGGTGCAGGCGATTGCTCTGCCTTCAAACGACACAAGTGCCGTCCGTCCATCCATCTGCCGCCCACATTAATGATACACGGTTGCCGAGGCGGCTACTCCGGTGCCACACGTCCGTCCCTCTGCCCGCCCACCATTGCTATATAAACTGTTGCGCCGGCCATAGCCACAGTCATCCGCATCTGTTCCCTTTCTCCTGTCCACACCACTACTGCCCACCATGGCTTCCTCGCGCTCCAGCGCTCTTCGGGACGGGCGGACAACGGACCATAAGGAGATGGCAGCCAGTGTTGCCGATCGGCTGGCCGGCAGGCAGCCGGAGGACGACGACGTCCCAATGGAGAACATGGTAGTCGACGATCCTGCGCCAACCCCCTCATCCACGCCATCCTCACCAGTGCATTGCACCATGACCATCGGCGAGGCCCGTGCCCAATATATGGACAAGGTGAGGCAGATGCGTGAGGAGCAGTTCTGGGAGGCGCATGCCGACGCCGCCTACAACCACCATCTCCTCGAGGAGAACCTGCAGGCGGAGGAGCAGATCGCCGCGGAGTGGGTGGAGCAGGAGGCGCTGCTCGACTCGTACCGCTCCGCCCGCAAGGGCCGCCTCGAGCGTTGGCGGTACCGCATGCAGGTGGCGGAGGCTGAGGCCGCCTACAAAGAGGCTAGCAAAGAGGGGGACGAAGCGGGCGAGGTGCTGTTTGGCGAGACCGCGGACGAGGCAGAGGACAATGCCAGCTTCGACGAGTCCCCACTCCGCTGGCGTCGACGAGGCCCTACTCCGCCGAGGCCCCGCGACGCCAACAATGAGGCAGAGGACACCGCCGGCTCCGCCGAGGCCCCGCCCCGCCAACAATGAGGCAGAGGACACCGCCGGATCCGTCGGGGCCCCGCCCCGCCAACAACGAGGCAGAGGACATCGCCGGCTCCACCGAGGCCCCGCTCCGCTGCCAACGAGGCCGTGCCACATAGAAAACGAGGAAGAGTAGAACACGGTAGGTCGCCGCCGCTCGGGTCCAAGTAAGGCCACCGCTGCTACCCTCCGGTTGAAGCCAAGCTAGGCGGGTTGACCATTGATGACCGGTTAGCTTCTTGGCGGCGACGTGGAGTCAGAGAGCTGCGCTAGAGAAGAACGCTGCTTCTACTTAACTGCTGGTGCAGTTGGCTGACTGACACGTGGGCCCAACAGGCCACATGTCAGTTACTCAACTGCACCTGCAGTTAAGTCACTAAAGCTTCTGTTCAGCTCAGCGGGACATAGGTGGGTAGCTTCGGTTAATTAATTATACCTCCAGCGCACCCCTTTTTAGTTGAAGAATG
This sequence comes from Triticum aestivum, assembly GCF_018294505.1. NCBI lineage: Eukaryota > Viridiplantae > Streptophyta > Magnoliopsida > Poales > Poaceae > Triticum > Triticum aestivum. Next base: position 42,947,219 of record NC_057809.1, on the reverse strand, counting down.
TATGAAATGTAATGAAATCTGGCATGTTTATATGAAATCCGACCATGTATGAATGAATTTATTTCGGTTAGTTCGAATTCCTGTATCACTGGCATTGTATGAACATGCAAAACAATATGTACTAGCATTATTCCCAGGGTGATCACCTCGTTTGCAGCAGTTTCACATGTACTCCCTCCGGCCCTTTCTAGTCTGCATACAAGTTTTGTCTGCAGTCAAAGTATATCTACTTTGACCAATCTTATACAAAAAAGTATGCACTTTCACAATGTGCAAAGTAAAAAAGGAACAGAAGGAGTACAAAGAGTTTGAGCAGCTTTTTAGCATTTCTAAACATTGCAATCAAACACACAGGCCTGGCAATTCATAGAGAACATTCAAAACAATCGATGATTATGCATCTCTGCGACTCACATGTCAGAGGCAATATTTACTTCACAACTAAAGAATAAAGAAAAAATTGATCGACGCTGCTGACAGCAAGGGGCGTCCCATTCGAAAATATCAAACGCATGTCTTGCTAAAATCAATGAGAAAAATTTGACAAGGTTGTCCCATTCCAAAATATCAAATGCCTACGATTGTGGAATGGGCAGGGTTTGCCATCAGTTCGGACATTGACATGACACCTCGTGCTAAATAAACCAGCTGTTCTTTTTGTGCAGTTCCACCAAAATCAACCAAATTCGCGCGTAGCTTGTATGATTTCGCCCTTATATGTTGCAACGCCTTGAACTTATCGGCACCTCCTTTCTTGTAGTGGAAATGAATGATTCGATGTATTCATGAACATTTTGTGCAGTTCCCATTGAAATCAAGCTGAGCACCCCTGTTTGCACAAATACAAAAAAGTTATTAGTATAAAGCAATTTGTACTATGAATTGACAATTTCAACAGGCACATACATGGTCCATGTAGAGCACACTTTTAGAAAAATGGAACTCACCAGAAAGAATCCTAGAACAACATTGTACTCGCACATCACAACAAAAAGATGGAGATTTGTCAGTCCTTCTGAGCTGAAGTTAGTTTGGTCTTGTGGGGAGTAATGTAACCATCCTTCAACTGCTCCTTCTGATGAGAAGATAGACAGGGCTTCTTCATCCTGGCATAATCGGAACTAGTCACTTCATGTACTCCATATTCTTCTTCAGAGGAAGATGATCTTGTTGTGCAAAGACAAGAGGACTACTAAATGCTAGCATCCCTGTATGCTCGAAAAAAGGAAAGGAAATATTTAAAACAGCATAGATGAAGCACTTCTCAAGGACAATACCACTTTTTCATGATAGTATCTAAACAGTAGCACAACATCAATGGAGATGACAAAGCTCAATCATATGGATGAAATCAGTGGGCGAGTACCAACCTTTGTCAGGAGGCTTATTGTGTAGAGCATACAGATGAAGCACTTCTCCGGAACCATCTGTTGCTATCTACGGTGGTGGCCATGCTTACTATATACTCCTCGATTAGTTTAATGTTTCCAACATCTTCTTGTGCAGTTCCACTAAAATATATGGTATCTTCAAAGAAGATCCCTGTTTGCACAAGTTGAGATAATTACATATTACATTAAGAGTGGCATCAAATCAGTGGCAAAACAATTGCTCGTTCCAGCCATAGCAATAAATTAAGATGCAAAACTATATCATTACTTGTGTCATCACAGTTCAAGTGCTTCATTATAGCACCGGGAGTTGATTTTTGTTTTCCTTTCGCTTGTTCTTCCCATTCATCACTTGGTTCAATAACAGACAAGCATCACCTTCAATGTAAGATTTGGCATGTCAATTAGGGAGCACAACTATAGTACTAAACTTAATTTCTGATGAAAGTGGCAAAATACAGGCCAACAGTTGTGAAATATCCTTATCTTAACTTAATGGGATATTACGGTGCACATACAGATTGGAAGTCTTGTCTCCATTTGTGCAGTTCACTAAAATCAAGCAACATTATCGTACAAGTAGCACAACATATGAAAGCACATTGCAGAATCATGTGAAAGAAGGCTAGTACTGACATCTCATGATGTGGAATTCAAACAACTCACAAGAAGAAGATCTGAACCAAATTCGCCTTAACGGATAGGAAGTAAGATCTCCTCTTGTGCAGTTCCACTAAGATCAAGCAATCAAGCAATGTTGTCGGTGTGACACTTTGGTTGAACTTCACAAAACACTCTTAAAACAAAAGTGTTTTGTGCAGTGCAACAAAAGGTCACAATGGCAACGAGGTGAAGTAGATAACCCTGTTTACACAGAGCTGCAAAGGAAACAATTAGTGGTCAATAACGGTGGATGACACAGAAGCCAACAAAAAGAAGCATCTACCTTATCTAAATGGGAAAGAAAGCAAGACAGTAGCATTTCTCAAATGGTGGCATTGATTAATATTAACATAGAGATTATATTAACAATAAAATTCGTTAAACATGTAATTTGCTTTTAACTATGGCATTGCATCAATTTTCTAGCGGCATTATTAGAGGGTGTTTGTTTATAGGGACATTTTGGTGTAGGGACTAAAAAACTTCGTGTCAGTCCCATCTAAACCAAACAGGAGGGACTTTTAGGGACTAAAAGTGGGCATTTGGGACTAAAGAAAGAAGACCCAGAGGGAGTCTTTTTGGGACTTTTTCCAATAGTTGCCCCTGCCACGCATCGCACCTTGTCTCTATTAGTTCATTACTAGGGGTAACATGGTCTTTTAGCATGTCATTTAATAACCTGTAGTCCATGTTTAGTCCCTGGAACCAAGCAGGTATGGACTAGGTAGTTTTTAACCAAACAGGGCCTTAGATTAACAACAACTAATGAGTTGCACGGGACAGTGGACGCACCAGCACCATGTGCATCTACCGATGTACTGTGGTCATGCACAGTCTGTTGCAACAAAGAACAAACAACCAAGGAGCATATTTGTGTTGGTCCCAGTTTTATTATCTTTAGACACCTTTCCCTATGTGAGCGCATCAAATCTAGTCCCGCTCAAACTCTACAGCCTTGTCCCTTCCTTTCCTTTTTGAACTAGTACTTTCGCCCCTTCCTTTCCTCTTTGAACCACGTCCTAGATTTATGCGATACAACTTTCCCCACTACTTTCCCCCATTCCTTTCCTCTTTGAACCACATCATAGAGTCATGCTATACAACTTTCCCCCTGCATTTCCTCTTTGAGCCACGTCCTAGATTCATGCTATATACAACTATTCCCACTACTTTCCTCCACTCCTTTCCTCTTTGAACCATGTCCTAGATTCATGGTATAAATGTAGCTAGAGCAATGCATGTGGAGTAAGTAAATTATACCTTAAGGTTCTTGGGGCATGGTTCGCTGGGTGACGGGACGGCGGCGAAGAAGAAGGGGCTGGAGGCCCTCCCGCGCCGCCGCTGGGTGGAAAGTGAATAGCTGCGCCGGTAGTCCCTCACCGACGGTGACAGCGTTAAGCCTCCTTCCGTTCCTGGCGGACGGATCCTGCCGGCTCTTTGAGAAGCATTGAGGGGAGAGGGAGGCCAACGAAGTCTTGTTTAGATCTGGAGAGGGCGAGAGAGTGTGAAGAGAGAACCAACTCCCTCCGTTCCAAATTACTCGTCAAAGAAATGGATGTATCTAGAACTAAAATACATCTAGATAAATCCATACCTGCGAGAAGTAATTCGGAACGGAGGGAGAGGGCGAGAGAGTGTGAAGAGAGCAACTACAAGCGCTGAGGCTCTAGTGTGTATACATATACTAGAGAGAGAGTGTGTGAAGCGTGCAAACCCTAGAAAACATTTTGACCAGTCAAAGAATCTTCCTGGCACAAATTATGCTCAAGTGTAGTTATCGAACCCGAGACCTCAAGTTAGAAGGTGCAACGGGACCAAGGTGCGCGTGTGTGTGTGTGTGTTTAACAACATGTGTGTGTTAGAGAGAGCGACATATCGTCCTACTTCTATAGAGAGATGTTGTGTAGTGTACGATTTTAGCCGCAAGAGTCGGTGCATCCTCTCATTTCCGGGCGTGTCCGGTAGGGACATGCGGACAGCTGCCACGCCTGCTCCTGACCAGCCTGGCCCACCCAAAGCCCCTCCATCGCCTGCGCACGCTTCCTGCCCGAAACGGTCAGCGCCGCTCCAAAGAATCGGTGCCGCATTCATGCCCAGGCAGAGCGGACATGACCTCTCACTAGCGCAAGAGTGATGGTTACTGCTGGGTCTATGTGATTTGACGGCTCATTGGTCTTTATTAGTGAGGTGGTAGGACTGTTGGATGTTCCACGCTTTCGGCGAAAGGAGGTACTACTACTAGATTACAATTTTCTCCATTCTTACAGCGGAGGCGTGCAAGAGCAGTGAAAACACGCAGGCTCAATGATTACATGGCCCACCTCACACTATCACCGTGCGACACGTAACTCTTTACATAGTACTCCCTCTGTTCCTAAATATTACTAGATGAGTCCCCGCGCGTTGCCGCGGAATAGCAGTATATCTCTCTGCGCAAAATTATCCATTTCATAGAACTAAAAAAACTCTATAACCGCATGGCAAATGTGGTAGCCAAACTAAATAAACTCCCATCATCATTTAGATCATCCCACGTAAGGAAAAAAGATCAGCCAACTCCTACTGCATAATGGGATTATATTTTTCTTTTTCACATGTTAATGGGACTTAAAAGCTCACTTACATGCATGCTTGCATGCAGACATGTTGATGTGATTTAGAACCCACTCACATGCATGTGCCACGGTATTTCTACATGCTTGCATGTGGCTTAGTGCAGAGCCTCTCAACGTCTAGATCAGATGGTTATTATGGACTGGTTTACTTCATCTAACGGCTACATCAATTTTGATGATGTGGCTCAAGGAGAGGATAGAGAATTCCTAGTAGTGGGGGCTAGCTATTACTAGTAGATAAGTCTTTGTAGAGATTCCACTACATACGGAACAAAATGAATGAATCTACACTTAAATGCATCTATATACATCCGCATGTGGTTCATGGTGAAATCTCTACAAAGACTTATATTTAGGAACGGGGGAGACGACATACTAAGCAAGCTTCTCCTCGTTCTGCGAGTTGACGGGACACATCAAAAGTACTCCAGTGTATAGAGCCTTGCCTCTAAGGTAGGCCCCACATGGTTTGCCTCTTTTTTTAACATAACACGTCAAGTCGCAATTTGTTTGTTCACCCGTGGTAGACGATCCTCCCTCCACGAAGTGGACAACCAGTACACGTGCCAAATTACCACGTGGGCTGCCTTTTTCATACAGAAATGAGCTCCACAGTGTACCCGCGCGGGTGTGGTTGGGAAAGAGACGGGAGTACGTGCGCCGTGCATGTACCTCTTCTCTTTGTGCATGCCCCCCACCTACGTGGGTGTGTGTGAGAGATAAAAACCGCATTCGTGAGTGTTTTTTGTTTTGGGGTGGTGGGTGGGGTGGGGGTTGATTTCGTGAATTATTTGTGGGAATATGTGTCGATGACATCTCAAACAAAATTTTGCATGCAATGTGTGTGAAATGGAGGCCTGTCCATATCATACATAGAGGGTCGGGCAATCCACGAGAAGAGAGGGAGGGGTCATAGCTATCGATAGAGTCGAAGAGAGGATCAAGTGGGTGGGTGCGAGATCGATGAAGAGAGCCATCGAAATTGTGTGTGTGTGTGTGTGCAAGTCAAAGATATAGGGCGACTGGCCTAACGGAATGTTAGAGGGCACATGTCAAGTTTGTGTGTGGTAGGGGGACATGACTAGAGCGCTCGATGTATCAGTGTGTGTGTGGGGGGAGGGGTAGGAAGAGGCCTAACTATAGAGGTAGAACGACTCGTATATGTGTTGAGAAGGAGAGACCCAACTATGTCTTGAGGGAGATCAGTCGACATCCATACATAACTGAAGGACGGGAAATATGATGGTACAGAGAGAGAGAGAGAGAGAGGAGAGAGAGAGGGAGGGAGAGGGAGGGAGAGGGGTAGAGTGCTGGATGGGTGATGGAGTTGCTTCTCGAAGATGGTGCGAGAGGCCTACTAGACAAACTGAGGGTGGAACTGCAATGTTATCAATAAGAGTGGGGATGTGTTTCTGTGTGTGCCTGTGCGTGATAAATCTGTCGAGACGCATCCATGGATGATGAAGGGGAACCATGTGTTTGGTAAGCAAACCTAACTAGATCGATAGATCAATTGTTGTTTGTCGGAGGAAGGGAGAGACACAACTAATGAGGTAGATCGATTGACGTGTGGGTAAAAACGAGTTATAAGGACCTAGCTAGCTACATGTATAGTGAGAGATCGGTCGGTGTACGTCCATTTGTTAGAGGCAAATAAGGCCCAGCGAGACGGATAGACAGAGAGAATGGAGCTAGGAGGTGGTGCTAGAGGCCCAACTACTAGCTAGATACGGGGAGGAGTGTGCGGTTGTGACATCAATGAAAATAGGGGCGAGAGTTTACACGTGTGTCTGACCGTATGAGAGACACGAGGCAAGGACACAGAACGGAGGAGATTGAAGGTGTGTGTGTATGCTGTAGGTAGGCATCGCTGGAGAGGTTTATCGCTCGGTGTGTGTCGGAAAGGAGTTGTGGAGACTCTGGGAGAACGACCTAAAGAAAAAAAATGAATGTGACCGATGTATAGAATGCCGAGGGAGGGGATGGCGAGGAGGGCGTGTGCATGCACGAGAGAAAGTTAGTGGTAGCTACAAATGTTAGAGGATTGTGTGGGTGTAAGAGACTAATAAAGATCATAATTTGATATGAAAGCGGATTCATATGTTTGAATAGGAGATCATAGTGTTTTAAACATTGCATGCATGAATATAGCGGTGATACACGTGTTGTGCACATGTTATACTATAATGTGATAATGCATGGCGTTTGCAACTCACAGCTAAATGCCGAACAATCTAAACCATACTATACATCAAACAATCTCACATTTTATTTGAATTTTTGATAATGTGTGGTGTTTGCAGCTTACAACTAAATATCGAACAATCTAAACAATACTATATATCGAACATTCTCATATTTTATTTGAATTTGTGGTAATGTGGGCGTTTGCAACTCACATCTAAATACTTGTAGGCGTAGGGGGTGGGGCACCATACATAATGTGATAAACACATTATACATATGAGACATGGTTTAGATTATGAAGATCTAGCTAGAGCTAAAAATGTAATGTGACTTCAAATCAAAATAAAGTGGATTCCAAAAAATCTATTTCGAGTTCATATAGTACACATAGTTCATATGTAACTCGAGACTAATCATGTGGTGTGCTGTGAAGATAATACACAAACGATGGTTTAACTTGACAATAATGATGATTGTAGATCTTACTAAAACAGAGAAACAAATTCAAATGCTTTGACTTCACAATAATCATTACTGTAGATCTTATTCAAATAGAGAAACAAATTCAAATTTAGTTCATATTCAAGCGGTAGTATATACGTTTGGAATGCACTAAAATGTTCATTTGAGTAGTAGGTTGCATGCATTATACACGTAGCAAAATATCTTAATTGAACATAACATGAATTCAAAGTTTTGAATGAAATTTGTAGTGCACATTGATTTGGTACAGTACACGTTAGGCTTGTCCAGAAATTTCAACCCGTGCCTCGTTAGCCCGAAATATTTAAGATATATCTTTGTCTCGTTGTGCTCCGACAACTCCCTCCATCTCAACCCACGCCTTGCTATTCCGAAATTACAACGCGCGCGAAAACTCCCACCTCCTGTGAAATCCCGACACGCGAAATGCCCGTGGCACCCCTGAACCGAAAGAACCGCCTCAAATCGGTGGGGGTACTTTCGTAACGTACCCCACATTTCGGACAAGCGCGTCTCTAAGCCATGGTTCCCCACTGCCATCCCATCCGCCCACCCATTCCTACACCGAGGCTGCGAAAACCTGCGACGAAACCCCACACTCTGTTTCATCCGCCACCCAGCCAGAGCCTCTTCCCCAACGACGTCGTCGACAGCAACACCTCGACGTCCCTCATCCACCGTACCGGATGAGGATCCATCATCAATCTCATCGTCCCGCCGGTTCAGCCACCTCGCCCTCCACCTCCAAGGAGCTGCCCCGACGTTCCCCTCGTCTTTCGCACCACCTCCATTCCCACACCACCGTCTTCACCTGCACCACCGGAAGAGCATCATCATCACCGTTTCCTCGGATGAAGCTGCGGCCTAATCGGCGCCACCAAAGAGGTTGTACACTAATTGCCGCATTTTCTTCTTGATTCAATCTCACGGTGCTACTGGCGCTCGGTCCCGAGCCGACACGGCGCGGCTCCATCCACGGCGGCGTCGCCGGCCACTTCCTCCACGGCACCGCTCCCTCGGTGGCAACGTCCACATCAGTTGGAGTTGCTGCTGCTTTAGCTCTCGCTCGCTCACGCTGCTGCTCTGCTCTTGCTCTCAGTCCCCTGCCTGGTCTTCTCTTGCTATTGCTCTTGCTCGCGCTGCTGCTCTCGCTCTTGCTCTTGCTTGCGATGCCGCTCCGATTTAGCTACACTTCAGTCGACTGAATCGACTTTTGGGTTAGTCGATTTTCAGGGGGTGGGGGGCTCGCCGGGGTGAAGGAAGAACCAGCCGCAGCCGGGAGGGTGTCTCGCTGGAGAGGTACCCCACTATCTATCTTAGGGTTCAGGATGGGGGCGGTGGTCGCCGGCGGTGGTGGGGCGTTGGCGGGGCGGTGGCGTGGGGATCGCCGGAGAAAAAGCTCGGCACGGGGGGCCTAGAGGGATGGCCGGGGCTGCGGCAGACCGGTGGTGGGGAGTGTTTTCGGGGCAGGCAGAGCGGCGCACCACCGGCCGCGGGCGGCGGGGGGCTGCTGTTTGGCCGGTGGTGGTTGGCGGCTCAGGGGGTGGAGGTTGAAGATGAACTACATGCCCTTGATTTTGTATCCAACAGCTGCAAAATCGACTGACCAGAGATGAAAAAATCAGTCGACCGACGTGTAGCCTCACCTTCCTAGTGCATTCAGTTTCGACAGCAAAATTCAGTTTCGACAGCAAAATTCAGTTTCAACAGCAAAATTCAATTTCGATAGTTAAGCTCAGTTTCGACAGTTAAGTTCAGTTTTGACAGTTAAGTTCAGAGATGAGCGGCTGATGTATTTTACATCTAGCACTTTGTGGTTATGTATTTTATGTCATGTATTGGAGATGCTATTAGAATTCCACTCAGGTTAACGTTGTTCGTTGTCTCTCTTGTCCTGCTTCAGCCTCGGCGTCGTATGATACGTCCATTTTGCATCATGCTTTTATATCAATATTTATTACATTATGGGCTGTTATTTCACATTATATCACAATACTTATGGCTAGTCTATCTTATTTTACAAGGTTTACATAAGGAGGAGAATGCCGACAGCTGGAATTCTGGGCTGGAAAAGGAGCAAATATTAGAGACCTATTCAGCACAACTCCAAAAGTCCCGAAACTCCACGGAACACCTTATAATAAATAAAGAAAAATCCTCGCCAAAGATGAAGACCAGCGGGCCCACACCCTTCTCACGAGGGTGGGGGGCGCCCCCCCCTAGGGCGCACCCCCTCCCTCGTGGGCCCCCTGGTGGCTCTCCGATGACCATCTTCTCCTATGTGAAGTCTTTCATCGAGAAAAAAATAGGAAGCAACCTTTCGGGACTGATAGATATAGTATTTTTGGTATTTTTGGTATAAAGATGCAAATTAAAAAGTAAAAGCAAAGTAAAAAGCAAAGCAAGATTAAAGTGATGGAGATTGATATGATGAGAATAGACCCGGGGGCCATAGGTTTCACTAGTGGCTTCTCTCAAGAGCATAAGTATTCTACGGTGGGTGAACAAATTACTGTTGAGCAATTGACAGAATTGAGCATAGTTATGAGAATATCTAGGCATGATAATGTATATAGGCATCACGTCCGTGACAAGTAGATCGAAACGATTCTACATCTACTACTATTACTCCACTCATCGACCATTATCCAGCATGCATCTAGAGTATTAAGTTAAAAACAGAGTAACGCCTTAAGCAAGATGACATGATGTAGAGAGATAAATTCATGCAATATGAAATAAACCCCATCTTGTTATCCTCGATGGCAACGATACAATACGTGCCTTGCTGCCCCTTCTGTCACTGGGTAAGGACACCGCAAGATCGAACCCAAACTAAGCATTTCTCCCATGGCAAGAACTACCAATCTAGTTGGCCAAACCAAATGGATAATTCGAAGAGACTTGCAAAGATAACCAATCATACATAAAAGAATTCAGAGAAGATTCAAATATTATTCATAGATAGACTTGATCATAAACCCACAATTCATCGGTCTCAACAAACACACCGCAAAACGAGGATACATCGAATAGATCTCCACAAGAGAGGGGGAGAACTTTGTATTGAGATCCAAAAAGAGAGAAGAAGCCATCTAGCTACTAACTATGGACCCGAAGGTCTGAGGTAAACTACTCACACTTCATCGGAGGGGCTATGATGATGTAGAAGCCCTCCGTGATGACGGCCCTCTTCCGGCAGAGCTCCGGAACAGGCCCCAAGATGGGATCTCGTGGATACAGAAAGTTGCGGCGGTGTAATTAGGTTTTTGGCTCCTGTTCTGATCGTTCGGGGGTACGTGTGTATATATAGGAGGAAGAAGTACACCGGAGGAGCAACGAGGGGCCCACGAGGCAGGGGGCGCGCCCTAGGGGGGTGCCCCCCACCCTCGTGACCGCCTCTTTTGTTCCTTGGAGCAGGATCCAAGTCTCCTGGATCACGTTCGGTGAGAAAATCACGTTCCCGAAGATTTTATTCTGTTTGGACTCCGTTTGATATTCTGTTTCTCCGAAACACTGAAATAGGCAAAAAACATCAATTCTGGGTTGGGCCTCCGGTTAATAGGTTAGTCCCAAAAATAATATAAAAGTGGAAAATAAAGCCCAATATAGTCCAAAACAGTAGATAATATAGCATGGAGCAATCAAAAATTATAGATACGTTGGAGACGTATCAATCTCTCGTATCCGATTCTTGTGTTCAAGTCCGGGATTGGTGCTAGTAGGTTGCTAGTAATGTTAATTACTCCTTGTAGTTGATGCTAGTTGGTCTAATTGGTGGAAGATCATATGTTTAGATCCTTTATGCATATTAATACCCCTCTGATTATGAACATGTTTATGCTTTGTGAGTAGTTACGTTTGTTCCTGAGGACTAGGGAGAAGTCTTGCTATTAGTAGTCATGTGAATTTGGTATTTGTTCGATATTTTGGTGAGATGTATGTTGTCTAGCCTCTAGTGGTGTTATGTGAACATCGACTACATAACACTTCACCATTATTTGGGCCTAGAGAATGGCATTGGGAAGTAATAAGTAGATGATGGGTTTCTAGAGTGACAGAAGCTTAAACCCTACTTTATGCGTTGCTTCGTAAGGGGCTGATTTGGACCCGTATGTTTCATGCTATGGTTAGGTTTACCTTAATACGTTTGTTGTAGTTGCAGATGCTTGCAATAGAGGTTAATCATAAGTGGGATGCTTGTTCAAGTAAGAACAGCACCCAAGCATCGGTCCACCCACATATCAAATTATCAAAGTACCAAACGCGAATCATATGAACGTGATGAAAACTAGCTTGACGATATTCCCATGTGTCCTCGGGAGCGCTTTTCCTTATATAAGAGTTTGTCCAGGCTTGTCCTTTGCTACAAAAAGGATTGAGCCACCGTGCTACAGTTTATTTACTTTTGTTATTTGTTGCTCGTTACAAATTATCACATCACACAACTATCTGTTACCACTTATTTCAGTACTTGCAGAGAATACCTTGCTGAAAACCGTTTATCATTTCCTTCTGCTCCTCGTTGGGTTCGACACTCTTACTTATCGAAAGGACTACGATAGACCCCCTATACTTGTGGGTCATCAAGACTCTTTTCTAGTGCCGTTGCCGGGCAGTGAAGCGCCTTTGGTAGGTGGAATTTGGTAAGGAAAAATTTATATAGTTTGCTGAAATTTACTGTCACTTGTTATTATGGAAAGTAATCCTCTGAGGGGCTTGTTCGGGGTATCTTCACCCCGACCAGTAGAGCAAAGAGTTGCTCCTCAGCCTACTGAACCTATTGAAAATGAAATTCCCTATGAGTATTCTTCGAGTATAATAGGAAAACTGCTAGCCAATCCTTTTACAGGAGATGGAACAAAGCATCTTGAGGAACACCTAATATATGTGGATGAACTTTGTGGATTATTTAAGCTTGCAGGTATTCCCGATGATGTTGCTAAGAAGAGGGTCTTACCTTTATCTTTGAAGGGAGATGCATTGACATGGTATAGGCTATGTGATGATATGGGATCATGGAACTATAGAAGATTGACATTAGAATTTCATCAAAAGTATTACCCTATGCATCTTGTTCCTCGTGATCACAATTATATATATAATTTTTGGCCTCGCGAAGGAGAAAGCATCGCCCAAGATTGGGGGAGGCTTAAATCAATGTTATATTCATGCCCCAATCATGAGCTTCCAAGAGAAACAATTCTTAAAAAAATTATGCTCGACTTTCTGAAAATAATCGCACCATGCTTGATACTTCTTGTGCTGGCTCTTTTATGATGAAGACTATTGGATTTAGATGGGATTTATTGGACAGAATTAAACACAACTCTGAAGAATGGGACCTCGACAATGGTAAGGAGTTAGGTATGCCACCTAAGTTTGATTGTGTTAAATCTTTTATGGATACTGATATTTTCCGTAAGTTTAGCACTAAATACGGACTTGATTCTGAGATAGTAGCTTCTTTCTGTGAATCTTTTGCTACTTATTTTGATCTCCCTAAGGAGAAGTGGTTTAAATATCATCCTGCCATAGAAGTAAAATTAGCTGCACCTATTAAAGTTGAAGAAAAGACTGTCACTTATAATGATCCTATTGTTCCTACTTGTTATGTTGAGAAACCACCTTTCCCTGTTAGGATAAAGGATCATGCTAAAGCTTCAACTATGGTTTGTAAAAGCAATATTAAAACATATACACCTCCTGAGCAAGTTAAAGTTGAACCTAATATTGCTATTGTTAAAGACCTCTTGTCTGATAATATTGATGGGCATGTTATTCAGTTCTGCGGTGAAACTGCTAGAATTGCTAAACCTTGTGCTACAGATAAACATTGACCTGTGGTAGGCATGCCTGTTATTTCTGTTAAAATAGGAGATCATTGTTATCATGGCTTATGTCATATGGGTGCTAGTGCTAGTGTTATACCTTATGACTTGTATAAAGTAATCAAGCATGAAATTGTACCTGCTGAGTTAGAAGATATTGATGTCACAATTAAACTTGCTAATAGAGATACTATTTTAGCAATGGGAATTGTTAGAGATGTTGAAGTCTTGTGCGGGAAAACTAAATATCCTGCTGATTTTCTTGTTCTCAGTTCTCCACAAGATAGCTTTTGTCCCATTATATTTGGTAGACCCTTCTTGAATACAGTTAATGCTAGGATAGACTGCGAAAAGAATGTTGTTACTATTGGCTTGGATGATATGACTCATGATTTTAATTTCGCTAAATTTAGTAAACAACACCGTGAAGAAGAATTGCCTAGTAAGGATGAAATTATTGGTCTTGCTTCTATTGCCGTACCTCCTTATGATCCTTTAGAACAATATTTGCTAGACCATGAGAATGATATGTTTATGAATGAAAGAAGGGAAATAGATGAAGTATTCTTTAAACAAGAACCTATGCTAAAACACAATTTTCCTCTTGAAATCCTAGGGGATCCTCCTCCACCTAAGGGTGATCCCGTGTTTGAGCTTAAACCGTTGCCTGATAATCTTAAATATGCTTATCATGATGAAAAGAAGATATATCCTATTATTATTAGTGCTAACCTTTCAGAGCATGAAGAAGAAAGATTATTGAAAACTTTGAAGAACAACCGTGCTGCTGTTGGATATACTCTTGATGATCTTAAGGGCATTAGTCCCACTCTATGTCAACATAAAATAAATTTGGAAGCAAATGCCAAACCAGTTCGTGATCCTCAACGACCTCTGAATCCTAAAATGAAAGAAGTGGTAAGAAAAGAAATACTAAAGCTTCTAGAGGCAGGTATAATTTATCCCGTTGCTGATAGTCAGTGGGTAAGTCCTGTTCATTGTGTCCCTAAGAAGGGAGGTATTACCGTTGTTCCTAATGATAAAGATGAATTGATTCCACAAATAATTATTACAGGTTATAGCATGGTAATTGATTTCCGCAAATTAAATAAGGCTACTAAGAAAGATCATTACCCCTTACCTTTTATCGATCAAATGCTAGAAAGATTATGCAAACATACACATTACTGCTTTCTAGATGGTTATTCTGGTTTCTCTTAAATACCTGTGTCGGCTAAAGATCAATCAAAGACTACTTTTACATGTCCTTTTGGTACTTTTGCTTATAGACGTATGCCTTTTGGTTAATGTAATGCACCTGCTACCTTTCAAAGATGCATGATGGCTATATTCTCTGACTTCTGTGAAAAGATTTGTGAGGTTTTCATGGACGACTTTTCCGCCTATGGATCTTCTTTTGATGATTGCTTGAGCAATCTTGATCGAGTTTTGCGGAGATGTGAAGAAACTAATCTTGTCTTGAATTGGGAAAGGTGCCACTTTATGGTTAATGAAGGTATTGTCTTGGGGCATAAAGTTTCTGAAAGAGGTATTGAAGTTGATAAAGCCAAGGTTGATGCTATTGAAAAGATGCCATGTCCCAAGGACATCAAAGGTATAAGAAGTTTCCTTGGTCACACCGGATTTTATAAGAGGTTCATCAAGGACTTCTCGAAAATTTCTCGGCCTCTGACTAATTTATTACAAGAAGATATACCATTTGTCTTTGATGATGATTGTGTAGAAGCATTTGAAATACTTAAGAAAGCATTAGTCTTTGCACCTATTGTTCAGCCACCTGATTGGAATTTACCCTTTGAAATTATGTGTGATGCTAGCGATTATGTTGTAGGTGCTATTCTAGGGCAAAGAGTTGATAAGAAATTAAATGTTATCCATTATGCTAGTAAGACTCTAGACAATGCTCAAAGAAATTATGCTACTACTGAAAAAGAATTTTAGCAGTTGTATTTGCTTGTGATAAGTTCATACCTTATATTGTTGATTCTAAAGTAACTATCCACACTGATCATGCTGCTATTAAATATCTGATGGAGAAGAAAGATGCTAAACCTAGACTTATTAGATGGGTTCTCTTGCTGCAAGAATTTGATTTGCATATTGTTGATAGAAAAGGAGCTGAGAACCCCGTTGCAAACAACTTATCTAGGTTAGAGAATGTTCTTGATGACCCACTACCTATTGATGATAGCTTTCCTGATGAACAATTAAATGTCATAAGTACTTCTCGTAGTACCCCTTGGTATGCTGATTATGCTAATTACATAGTTGCTAAATTCATACCACCTAGCTTCACATACCAACAAAAGAAAAAAATTCTTCTATTATTTGAGACATTACTTTTGGGATGACCCACATCTTTATATATAAGGAGTAGATGGTGTTATTAGATGTTGTGTACCTGAGCATGAACAGGAACATATCCTACGCAAGTGTCACTCTGAAACTTATGGAGGACACCACGCGGGAGTTAGAACTGAACATAATGTATTGCAATCCGGTTTTTATTGGCCGTAAGTTTGTACTTTCTTATGATGAATGTCAAAGAATTGGTAATATTAGTAGACGTCAAGAAATGCCTATGAATTATTCACTTGTTATTGAACCGTTTAATGTTTGGGGCTTTGATTATATGGGACCTTTTGCTGCCTCTAATGGATATACACATATTTTAGTTGCCGTTGATTACATTACTATGTGGGTAGAAGCTATTCCAACTAGTAGTGCTGATCATAATACTTCTATTAAAATGCTTAAAGAAGTTATTTTTCCGACGTTTGGAGTCCCTAGATATTTAATGACTGATGGTGGTTCATATTTTATTCATGGTGCTTTCCATAAAATGATTGCTAAATATCACATCAATCATAGAATTGCATCTCTGTATCACCCACAGTCTAGTGGTCAAGTAGAATTGTGTAATAGAGAACTCAAATTAATTTTGCAAAAGACTGTCAATAGGTCTATAAAGAATTGGTCCAAGAAACTTGATGATGCATTATGGGCCTATAGAACTGCATATAAAAATCCTATGGGTATGTCTCCGTATAAAATGGTATATGGAAAAGCATGTCACTTACCTCTTGAACTAGAACATAAGGCATATTGGGCTATTAAAGAGCTCAACTATGATTTCAAACTTGCCGGTGAAAAGAGGTTATTTGATATTAGCTCACTTGATGAATGGAGAACCCAAGCTTATGAAAATGCCAATTTGTTTAAAGAAAAGGTTAAAAGATGGCAAGACAAAAGGATACAAAAGCGTGAGTTTGATGTAGGTGATTATGTATTGCTATACAACTCTCGTTTAAGATTTTTTGCAGGGAAACTTCTCTCTAAATGGGAAGGCCCCTATGTTATCGAGGAGGTCTATGGTTCCGGTGCCATAAAAATTAACAACTTCGGAGGCACAAATCCGAAGGTGGTAAACGGTCAAAGAATCAAACATTATATCTCAGGTAATCCCATAAATGTTGAAACCAATATTATTGAAACTGTAACCCCAGAGGAATACATAAGGGACACTTTCCAGAATGTTTCAGACTCTGAAAAGGAATAGGTATGTGGTACGGTAAGTAAACCGACTCCAAATCAATTTTTAAGGCAATATTTCTCTATTTTGGAATATTTAGGAAAATAGAAAATTAAGTAGCAGTCCGGGAAGGATACGAGGGCCTCACGAGGGTGGAGGGCACGCCCTACCCCCTGGGCGCGCCCCCTACCTCGTGAGCTCCTCGTGTGCCTTCCGGACTCTGTTTTCTTGCACGATACGTATTTTGGTTAGTAAAAATTCATTATATAATCTCCTGGGGGTTTTGACTCCCGTATCATGGAAAAATCCTCTGATTTTGTTTTGAGCTATTGCTGCTACAGATTAGAGCAAGATGTCTTCTCAAGAGTCAGTCAGGGAGAGCCGAGTATCTAACCCGGCATTGGAACCAAGGGCAAACAGCGACCATGACCACTTTGGGCCAACAACGGAGGCAGAGATGGAGGCTGACCTAATGAGGGTAGATGCCGTGGAGGATCAAGAAGTCACCTCTCGCTTCCAAGCTGGATTCACAGTGGGAGAACTGCAGAGCTCAGCTATTCCAAACTCGGTTATCCCTTC
Source organism: Triticum aestivum (assembly GCF_018294505.1). Taxonomy (NCBI): domain Eukaryota; kingdom Viridiplantae; phylum Streptophyta; class Magnoliopsida; order Poales; family Poaceae; genus Triticum; species Triticum aestivum. The sequence continues at coordinate 42,929,917 of NC_057809.1, read as the reverse complement.
CAATGTTAGATTTCTTTCTTATGAGAATATGAAAAAGAGTGTCATTGGTTCTCCCGCAGCTATGCAGCACCCTTGGGGGCAGGGAGCTTTGGCTGTTACATGAAAACACCGAAAGGAAATAATGGATCTCAAGCAGCAAGTCAACAAGCTTGAGGAGGAGAATCGTATTTTGAAGGGCATCATCGCCAAAAACATCACATCACCATCCCTGAAGAGAGAGACATAATCACATGGGTATGGGCACTCCACTTGGCAACTGCCAAGCTTGGGGGAGTGCCCCGGTATCGTATCACCATCACTTTTGTCTTTACCGTTTTTCTTAGTTCGATCTTAGTAGTAGTATTTTGATCTAGTAGAATAAAGTTTATGGCATGATCTAGTTGCGTGTTTTGCTTTATTATCCTTCTATGTAATCGAGTCCGTGAGCTATATAATAAAGATTCGTGTTGAGTCAAGGGCTTGATTGTTTTGCCATGATCCTAAGTGAATAAAAGAAAAGAGAAAGAAATAAAAAGAAACAAAGAGATCATATGGATCTCATGGAGAGTAATGAGCTCAGATAGAAAAAGTATGATGAATAAAAGTTGTTGAGAGTTTATAAGCATAGTTTTGGTCATCGTTGCAATTAATATGAAGTAATAAAGAAAGAGAGGTCTTCACATATAGATATACTATCTTGGACATCTTTTATAATTGTGAGCACTCATTAAAATATGACATGGTAAAGAGTTGACATTGGACAAGGATGACAACGTAATAGGTTATGTTTTCTTACATCTGAGATAAATTATATTGTCTTGGATCTTCCAACATGTTGAGATTGCCTTTCCCCCTCATGCTAGACAAATTGTGACCAAGTTGAGATACTACTTGTGCTTCCAAATACCCTTAAACTAGTTTTGCCATGAGAGTCCACCATATCTACCTATTGATTGAATAAGATCCTTGAAGTAAGTTGTCATCGGTGCAAAGCAATAAAAATTTCTCTCATATGTATGATTGATTGGTGTGGGAGAAATAATCTTTATACGATCTTGTGATGTGGAAGTAATAAAAGCGACGGACTGCATAATAAAGGTTCATATCACAAGGGCCAATATAAAGTAATGTTCTTTCCCATTAAGATTTTGTGCATCCAACCATAAAAGCGCATGGCAACCTCTGCTTCCCTCTGCGAAGGGCCTATCTTTTATTATCATGTTCTACCTTATGCAAGAGTCATGGTGATTTTCACCCTTCCTTTTTACACTTTATCCTTTGGCAAGCACAGTATGTTGGAAAGATCCTGGTATATATGGCTAATTGGATGTGAGTTTTCATGAACTATTACTATTGACATTACCATTCAGGTAAAACGTTGGGAGGCAATACTATAAGCCCCTATCTTTCTTTGTGTCCGATTCAAACTCCACACCCATAAGTATTGCGTGAGTGTCAGCAATTGTGAAAGATTATATGATAGTTGAGTATGTGGACTTGCTGAAAAGCTCTTATACATTGACTCTTTCCTATGTTATGATAAATTGCAATTGCTTCAATGACCAAGATTGTAGTTTGTTAGTTTTCAATGAAGTTTACGATTCATACTTGATATTGTGATTGAATTATTACTCTAGCATTAGAGATCATATGACAAAAAATTATATAAGTTGATGTTATAAGAATGATCATGATGCCCTCGTGTCCGTATTTTATGTTTATCGACACATTCATCTCTAAACATGTGGACATATTTTTCAATTTCGGCTTTTCGCTTGAGGACAAGCGAGGTCTATGCTTGGGGGAGTTGATACGTCCATTTTGCATCATGCTTTTATATCAATATTTATTGCATTATGGGCTGTTATTTCACATTATATCACAATATTTATGGCTATTCTCTATTATTTTACAAGGTTTACATAAGGAGGGAGAATGCCGGCAGCTGGAATTCTGGGCTGGAAAAGGAGCAAATATTAGAGACCTATTCTGTACAATTCCAAAAGTCCCGAAACTCCACGGAACACCTTATAATAAATAATGAAAAATCCTCACCAAAGATGAAGACCAGGGGCCCCACACCCTTCTTACGAGGGTGGGGGGCGCCCCCCCTAGGGTGCGCCCCCTGCCTCGTGGGCCCCCTGGTGGCTCTCCGATGACCATCTTCTCATATATGAAGTCTTTCGTCGAGAAAAAAATAGGAATCAACCTTTCGGGACGAAACTCCACCGCCACGAGGCGGAACCTTGGCGGATCCAATCTAGAGCTCCGGCAGAGCTGTTCTGCTGTGGAAACTTCCCTCCCGGAGGGGGAAATCATCGCCATCATCATCACCAACGCTCCTCTCATCGGGAGAGGGCAAGCTCCATCAACATCTTCATTAGCACCATCTCATCTCAAAACCCTAGTTCATCTCTTGTATCCGATTCTTGTCTTCAAGTCCGGGATTGGTGCTAGTAGGTTGCTAGTAGTGTTAATTACTCCTTGTAGTTGATGCTAGTTGGTTTAATTGGTGGAAGATCATATGTTCAGATCCTTTATGCATATTAATACCCCTCTGATTATGAACATGTTTATGCTTTGTGAGTAGTTACATTTGTTCCTGAGGACTAGGGAGAAGTCTTGCTATTAGTAGTCATGTGAATTTGGTATTCGTTCGATATTTTGATGAGATGTATGTTGTCTAGCCTCTAGTGGTGTTATGTGAACGTTGACTACATAACACTTCACCATTATTTCGGCCTAGGGGAAGGCATTGGGAAGTAATAAGTAGATGTTGGGTTTCTAGAGTGACAGAAGCTTAAACCCTACTTTATGCATTGCTTCGTAAGGGGCTGATTTGGATCCATATGTTTCATGCTATGGTTAGGTTTACCTTAATACTTTTGTTGTAGTTGCAGATGCTTGCAATAGAGGTTAATCATAAGTGGGATGCTTGTTCAAGTAAGAACAGCATCCAATCACTGGTCCACCCACATATCAAATTATCAAAGTACCGAACGCGAATCATATGAACGTGATGAAAACTAGCTTGCAATATTCCCATGTGTCCTCGGGAGCGCTTTTCCTTATATAAGAGTTTGTCTAGGCTTGTCCTTTGCTACATAAAGGATTGGGCCACCTTGCTGCACTTTATTTACTTTTGTTATTTGTTGCTCGTTACAAATTATCTCATCACAAAACTATCTGTTACCACTTATTTCAGTACTTGTAGAGAATACCTTGCTGAAAACCGTTTATCATTTCCTTCTGCGCCTCCCTGGGTTTGACACTCTTACTTATCGAAATGACTACGATAGATCCCCTATACTTGTGGGTCATCATCATACAACTCACCGGAGCTGCTCCAACAATGAAACCCTCCATCATAGCGGAGCAGTACCTCGGGCTCCATCTCCAGACGCCTAAGATCTTCTTCCCCTCCTCTGACAGCAAAGTCAGCTGGAGCATCCTCACCGGCCAACCCAATCACGCTGAGATCGACATGGCTTCACCAAAGAGGTTGTACACTTGTTGCATCTCTTTTTTACTCTACATGTTATATATATTGTCGACTGAGCACACGGATTTGTTCCTTTAGTATCTCCTTGAAAGAAAAAACGTAGGAATTTTAATTTTCACTTGTCCTCCTTTTCAAATTCATGAAGCACAAGACTAAGATATAGTAGCATAATAGCATTATAACCGTACATTTTCTTGTGGTTTGACTTAATCTCACCCTTCTTCTTTGCATCCTGTGATCTTCCAATTGTTGTGAATCAAACACCCAGATTGGCAGAAATCCTGTGTTTTAAATTCTCTGTTTTGCTTGTGCATTCCTATCCTATTCCTGTCTATTTCCTATCCGTGCATTGTTGGAATCCTCCAATTCAAACGAGCCCTTATAGAATTACTTCTCTTACAGATGGTTGCCAAAGAAAACATTGTGTGGTTTGTCCCGCTCCTGCTGCGCCGTCGTCCACCCCAGCTCAGCTGCTCCAATGACGGAAGGGTCCGGCACAGCAGGGATCCGGCCTCCCGACTGTCTTTCACCGCCTCAGATCTTCTTCCCTGCCGCTGGCAACCATGAAAACTGCATTACCATCATCAACCGAGAAGATGACCTCGAGGACTACACGGGTCCGCAAGAGAGGTCGCACTCTTTCGTGTCTGCTTACGTTATGCATCGCTTAATATTACATGCTACTTTATCATCCTGTTCACCGATTAGACTCTGAGTCAGCTCCAAACTAATGGTCAAACTTGATTTTTTAAATGTTTCTGGTGTACATATCGGGGCCACTATCAATAGTATCTATCTACTATCTGGTTAATCTCCGGTGTCTACTATGAGTTTCATGTTGGGTGGGAAACAAACAATCAAGAAGCCATTATCTGTACTTTTTAACTAAAGCCATTATCTGCCTGCTATTATTGGTTTTGGGTCTATCCACAGGTTGCTACAATCACTCTGGATTTCTGCATGCATTCCTTACATAATCTCACTATGTTTTATTCCTATGCATGACAATTATTGTAAACAATGGAACTGAACATGTAGAGAAAAAGAGATGAGCCTTGCGTGGCAATAAAATTTCATGCAGACGTCGCTCCATGGTAGGCACAACGGCAGGTCCCCTCCATGCATTTCGGATTGTAATCGAGAGGAAGATATCTGTTCTGAGGGGGATTCAGAAGGAGAAGACAACTCCTATTTACCACCTGAGGTCTTTGCTCTAACTTGGCATGCTGATGTTGGTTACATCATGCATATGGTGTCTTGCATTGCATACTTTATACATCAAATATGTCATCTTCTTAGTTTAGACATCCTTTGTGCGAATGCCATCTGTTTAGTTTATTCATCGTTTATGTGAATTATGCAACGCCTTCTTGTTTAGCCAAGCATCATATATGTGAATTTTGCAATGCCATCCTGCTTAGCACGTTATCTTATATGTAAATTATAACAGGCCATCCTTTTTTCGTTACATATTACATTTGTAAACAATGTTAGTACATTCAACTACTCTTCGTGTGCATCAGCCATTTGACACGGTGATGGCAAATTATGGAGTGAAAACAAGGTCTTCAGAGCAGAGTATACTATCTGACGAAGCGCATATCTTGCTGGTTACGGATAGCTCCTCAGAGGAGGATTCATAGACAGATGACCAGTCCTATTCCCCCCCCCCCGAGGTGTGTGCTCTAACTTGGCAGGGTTATGTTGCTCATGTCGTGTGTATGGTGTCTCCCATTGCTATGTCATTCGATTAGTTTAGACATGCTTTGTGTGAATGCCACCTGTTCAGTGTCTAATTACCATATATGTGAATTATGCATTGCCATCTTGTTGCAAGACATTATATATGTGAATTATACAATCCTATCTTGTTGCAAAGGCATTATATATGTGAATTATGCAATGCCATGTTGTTTAGCCAATCATCATGTATGTGAATTATATCATGCTATCATTTTTTTGTATTGCGTGTTCCATTTGTCGACAATGTTTGTATATTCAACTACTCTTCCTGTGCATCAGCCATTTGAAGCGGTGATGGAAGTATCTGGAGTGAAAATAAGGTATTCAGAGCAGACAATGCTACCTGCTGAAGCAGACATCTTGCTGGTTACAGAGAGCTCCTCAGAGGAGGATTTAGAGACTGATGACCAGTCCTATTTCCCCCCTGAGTTCTATGCTCAAACTTGGCAGGGTTATATTACCCATGTCATGCATGTTGTCTTGCATTGCTTAGTTTTTACATCATATATGGATTGCCGTCTGCTTACTTACTTACTATATAAATCATATATTTGAATTATATCATGCCATCATGTTTACATAGTACATACACATCATCTATATGAATTATGGCATGGTAACCCATTTAATAAAGACATCATATAGTTATATCATCTCATCCTGTTTAGTGTTTACAGTCATCATATTTTGAATTATGGCATTCTATCCGTGAATGTATGTGAATTATGGCATGCCAACCTATTTAATAAACACATTATATAGTTATGTCATGTCATCTTGTTTACATAGTCTCATATTTTGAACTATGTGTTTCCATCTTTTTTAGGTAGCCATCATAATGTGAAATTGTGTCATGCTATCCTGTTGAGTTAGCCATCATATATGTGAAATTGTGTCATGCTATCCTGTTTGGTTAGACAACATAATTATGAATTATTTCATGCCCTCTTTTATTCCCCACTATCCATTGCACCTGTCTATCATACAATGTCTAGACTTTCAATTACTTTTCTTGTTTATCAGCCATTTGAATTGGAGAGCGTGATGACAGTATCTAAGGGAGTAACAACACGGTCTTCAGAAAAGATAGTGCTACGAGTTGTTGCAGGTAGAACCACGGTTGTACTTGCCCAAGGACCAGATCCACCACACATAACCCAGACTCTCGCAGATTGTACCTCTACCCAGTTGGACAGAGAACCAGCTACACCCCTTCTAACGCCAACCCCGGCAGATAGTAACCCAGTTCTAGTTGACACAGCACCATCTCCACCATAGAGCACCCAAACACGAGCAGTTAGTAAGGAAACTGCAGTGCCCAAAGCACGAGGACCACCACTCCGAATCCCAACTCAATGCTTAAAGGAGAAGAAGATTTGTTCTCAGGTCAGGTTCTGTAGCTATGGTTGATACTCCTTTGCTCTTGCATTACTGTATTTACTCATACCAACTATTTTCAAATTTGAAGGATGGAATTGAAACTCCAATGGCGCAACATGTATGTTTTAAACCTGTTTCTTTAACTAGTTTGCTGTTGTAACCTGCTATATGTTGATTTCAGTTTCAATTGAATAAACAGTTATGTTCTCATGTCATGCACATTACAAGTGTTGTTATTGCTCTATAGTTACCCACACTTATATTCTGTCTATTCTGCTTTGTCCTGAACAAATATTATTTGAACTGTGTCTCTATCTTGATTTGGCAACAAAAACTAGAATGATATAGACCATAAAGTGACCATGGTACATAGATATATGTTTGTTTCAAGCCGTTATCCTGTCCACTTTACTACTGAACTCATTTACCAAAATGAGTTTCATATACAACATGGTAAACATGTGATGTGTCTGCTTGTTTCTCTTTTAGAATGTGGACAAAATATTGGAGAACAGTACCACGTTATCCAATGGTAAAGGAAGTAATGCAGATAAGGTTCAAGATAGTGAGACATCCCTGTTGGTCTCCAAGAAAGCTGATAAAAACTATCTTGACGATAGTGAGGGAATCCAAAAGTCCTATCTTGATGTAGTGTTCGAGTTACTGGCCACTACTGCTGGCACAAGCTCTTCGAACTCGCTGCCTGAATCAGTTCGTCTTCTTGAGTCTCAACTTCAAGTTGAAAGACATCGATCATATGTGCTACGACAGGAAGCTGAAGGACTGAGGAAGTCCCTGCAGAATTCAGATGCATATTTTCTGGTGCAACAACAAGCGCTGGAGGATTTAAGCGCCAAACAAGAGAAAGTTAATAAGCTTGCTAAGCATCTTGCCAGCATTATGGGTACCCAGGATATTGTTTCTTGAGATCTTCTCAAGTGGTTTCAGTTCTGGATTTGTTTTGCTGCGGCGTTTATTTCCGCTGGTCGCCAACTTTGATAACCAGTGTATATGATATGCTGCTTTGTTCCCTATATTTGCACTGGTGGCGAACTTTGATGCCCAGTGGATGTAATATGTGTAATAGCCGTGATAGCCTAGCGTTAGTTGCTTGCTTATTTATTTCCTTGTTGTCTTGTTTATTGTTCGCTTGTAGTCATTGCAGTTCTTTTTCCGCGGTTAGCTAGTGGCTGCAATAACCTATTTTTTAAAACTAGGCCACAATAACCATGGGCTAATATTTACTGTAGTGACACTAGGCCTCCTACTGGCTGTAGAAATAGTGGGCCTTCTATGGGCCGTAGAAATAATGGGCCTTCTATGGGTCGTAGAAACAATGGGCCTTCTGCGGGTCGTATCATCAATGGGCCTTATACGGGCCGTATGATCGATTGGCCAAACATGGGCCAAACAGACTGCATTATGGTCGTAAATGGGCTAGAGTTGGAATCGTCCGTTCATGGACCGACCATAACGGGCCATCGTTAATAGGTCATATTTGATGACGCTATGAAAATGGCCCAACGTATTAACAGACCACAAATGGGCCGACTGTAACCACGGGCTGAATTTGGCCCACAAGTAGAAAATGACAGTAACGGGCCGTAAGTAAACGAATGCTGGAAATGAGCCCAAGAATAAATGGGCTCTGAGAAGGCCGAAAGATAACATGGGCTGGAAACGGCCCAACAGAGTAACAGACTGTTAATGGGTATAAAGTGATACACTGTTCATTACGGGCCAATTTCACCACGGGCCGTTAATGGGTGTAAAGTGATACACTGTTCATTACGGGCCAGTTTCACCACGGGCCGTTAATAGGCCAAGAGTTACATAGGGCCTCATATGGACTGAAAGACGTCATGGGCCATACATGGGCCAGAAGTGAAAACGGGCTGAAATCATACTGGGTGGCCCAGATGACGCTACTGGGCCTAATTCGGATAGGGCGTAACGGGCCTTGGGGTTAGCGGGCTGTAAATGGGCAATATGCGAACAGGCCGTTAACAGGCTTTACATGGGCCGGCCCGCCACCTTTTGACCAAGTCAAACGGGCCGGCCTTTTCCCAGGAATGGGCCTCTGTTGGGCCAGGCCACGTGTCGGCGTATCATAGGCGCCTTCTGTCCAATGAGTGGATGACATCTGTCCCAACGATGAGCCGACACGTGTTTCCTCCAGCCAATGATGATTTTACACGTGGAAAATCCCCATTGGTCGGGGCTGTTAACAAGTTATCGGATCCAAAACCTGACCCGATAGCTTAACGGCGTTCCGTTACGGTGGATGCCACGTGTCGGACACCCTTGACGAAAGCACTTCTGTGACGCGGGATTTATCGTCATGGAAGTGGACACTTCCATGATGATAATTTTGGTAATGTCATGGAACACTTCTACGACAGCACAAGTATGACTATCTTGATTCTATCATAAAATCGTCATGGATGTACATGCATGACAGAAAATGCGACCTACTGTGACAAACATTCCCCCCGGGTAGACTCATATGTTGCACACCACAAAATAGAATTAGCACAGGACTTTCACGTTGATTCACTAGGTTACTACCTTGTGCACCCCTAGCCAGCATGATACACTGCATGCACCTAGAGCCACCAGGGCCCACAGCATGCACCACTACACGTATGTGTCAACAAAATGAACTAACACATAATCAACTTTTTTTGCCAAAACAATTTAGTTATTTTTATAATGGCTTGAAAATAGCAAGGTTTCTGTTACATAATAATTTCCTTAATTACAATAAGGTCCATTTTGTAACCACACAAAATTCCTACATTCCCTCGAAAAAAAGAATTCTTCTCTCACGAGGGCCAAGTTGCATGTAGTAGATATTTTTTGGTTGGTTGCAAATTTCTCTCCAAAACGGTTTATTAAGATAAAATCACCCTATATATTTTTTACTTCCAAAGACATGTGGCGACAAAAGCATGGAATAAAATCATAGGAGGCTTGGTTGGATACGTGCACATGTTGTCTTTTTCTACTACAACTGGACCTGTTGGCAAATTGCATGTGCACGTGTCATGTTTCAATTTATCTTGAAAATTATGTTGTACACATTTGCATAGGCGATCGAATTGTTGTTTTCATATGTTAATAATCGCTAAATATTGACCAAGTGACACATGTGGTAAGCAATCCAAACAATTTAAAAAGATCCCTAAATATTGAATTTAAGCATGCTCCTAGAAATTATCAGTCATAGAACCAACATCTCTTTCATAGAGATTAAGGTACTTCCACATTAAATCTAATACAATAAATTCAAAGGATCAACTTAATACATTAAAAGCACATAGGGATGTAGCCCAGGAATCCAACGAGTAGAGAGAAAAGGAGGAACAAAAGCTGGAAGAAGAAGGATCAGCCAGCAGCAGCACCATCAGCCTCCTAGCCTCACAACTCCAGGTCTCCAGCCTTGTGAACTCCAGTTTTTTTCCTGCGAAACACGAATGGCAAAGTTGCTCTTATAGGTTAGGACTTAGTGAAAATTACAGTTATGTTGAAACAGTTATAATGACAAATAGTGTTGACATGATGGTTACAACAAGCAAACAAAACCAAGCTCACAAGTGCAACTTACTTTTAACATCAAACAATTATATTAACATGGCCACTTTAGAGCAAGATTTTACCATGCAACATAAACTTGTCATAGCAACAAAAGGCATGGCAGGAAAGTATTGACAACATAATGCAAATAAATTTTAGGAAGCATGGCCATAAAAGTTATATTTTTAGTGGCAACCTTCAAGCAAAGTTGCATGGTTTTATAACAAAAAGGGCTGCTTTTATTGGTAGAGGCACACTGAGGTTGGCTAGCCATCGAGGATGACCAGTGGGCCAGGGGCCACATGACTGGGAGCATTTGTGTGTGCGTGATTGCCGTGGGACCCGGATGTTAGTGCCTTACTTTGAAAACAAAAGGGGGGGGGTTTATAGTTTAGTGGGAACCATCAAGCAAATTTGCAAAGTTTTATAGCTGACAGATTTATACTTGCTGAGATGCACAGAGTAAAATGATGGCATGTTGGAGGCAATAAATAAATATGCTACATGGCTTGTCATGGCATCTAATTGCACCGAATGCTAGTACAAATCATGGAGAACAAGCCATACAACATGAGCATCTCCATAAGAGTTGGTAGATCTACCAAAAAGCAATCAACAACTAAAAAAAGGTTCAAATATAGTATCAAGAACTTAATAATTGAAAGACACATAACAAATTTTTGGAGTAGAAGTGCAGGTGAACATCAAATACTACCACTACAACAGTACAAATTTAGCCTAGGGTTCATATACATCATAATGCAGCCCCCAAAAGCATGTACTCAATCACTACCACCACAACTGTGAGCACGAGCAGTAGGAAGATTAGGAGTGGGGAAGCTTACTCTAAAAAACGGTACCGCCGCCGTTCACACGACGGGAGCGGTGAGGGAAGCATGGAGAACGGCGGGGAAGCGATGTCGCGACCACTGTCCTCCTCCTCTTGCGCTTCGGAGTCATCCCTGACTCGGTTGGAGGCTCCACAATCTGCAACGGCACCTCGTGCACCGTGGGTTCCTGATCCAATGGATGCTCTACCCTAGATCTGAATGCCCACCACCTGCGCCTGTCCCACGGGCTGGATGAATTGGCCTGCTCCATCGCCCACAGGAGGATCTCGATGTCGTGCCTCGGTTATGCGGGCGGGGGAAAAGCTTTTTCTTCTTGCTAGATGTCATTTCCCTCAAAGTGCCCATTGCCGTCCAGTTCAACTGCCTTATGTTGTTAAACCAAGAATGGATCTCCATCAACATGGCCATCTTTACCTGGTCGCCGCTGGCAATCTGCTCCTCCATCGAGGTTCTTGCATGGATGGAAGAAGGGGGTGGGATGTGGAAGAGGAGACGAGCAAAGTTGCGGCCGCGAGAAGGAGGAGAAGGAGAGGGAGGAGATGTCGCGGTTGTAATGGCGATGGGTGAGGGGAAGGACGATGGCGGCGGCGGTTCTGCATTGGATGAGAGGGGCGGCGCGTGATTGTTTTCTTCCTATGACTTTTTTTGAGACAATTTTTTCCTATGACTAAAATTCCAGAGATTAAAACGGTTCCAAAAAAGCCCAACCACTGTAAAACTTTGTATAATAAATATAGATAATTCGGGCCAACCAAAGCCCACAACATGAATTAATAGTACGCTTACAACTTAAATAACACCAAGACAAATATAGATAGATAGATTTTTTAGCTAAAAAAGATAGATAGATAGATAGATAGATAGATAGATAGATGGCCGCCGCTTCTCCACCAGGCTCCTCCTTGCTCCTCCTCCGGGCGCCCTTCACTGCTCCTCCGCAGTGTTGTTGATGGGGTACAGTAGAGTGTGTATGCGCTCGTCGGTGGGGAAGATGTTGCCGTAGTCCGTGAAGATGCACTACTAGGGAAAAGCCTAGCAGCAGTGAAGGTTTTGGGCCTCTCAGTAGCGCAGGTGCCGGCGCTACTAATAAGGTGCTATAGCTAACGTATAGCAGTAGCGCCTGTTGTCCCACGCTACTGCTATACATGAATAGCTGTAGCGCTCTTTGGGAAAGGGCGCTACTGATATTATCTGCAGCGCTGTTTGCTGGGACGCGCTACTGGTTAGGAGACACTACTGCTAAATTTCCCCCCTCGCTACTACTAGTTTATTTATTAGTTTTTTTCCTGCATATTTGTTTTGTATTTGTTTTGTATTTGAATAGGCTTTATACAATAATCTTTAGCATATCATACACATACAAATGTAATCATAGCATATACATACAATTAGTCTCATCAAATCATGTCATCATCATAATCATCATCCAACACAAAGTGGTCTCTCGTCATCATCTCGAAAATAGCAATACAAGTCTCGATTACTTGCAAATACATCGTCATCCATCTAAACAATGATATACGCGAGAAGATCTATCACTTTGAGAACATGAGTTCGTATCGCTCTCTCGCATTAGCGTGAACCTAAACTAACTACTGCCTGTCGCTCAGAAACCAAAAACCGGTACACCTGGGCGGCCTGGCACTCCGGCCACTTGTCGTATTTATACTCCTGGTGTAGCACTTATTCGCCATCTATGATCTATGCACCTGCATCATCACATGAGTCAATGATATGCAACATATATAGTTGAGCAACAGAAAGAGACAGACTTGGCAAAATAGAAACAACATATCATAAGCATAAATAACAAAGTTCATCGTACCCCAAAATGCCCTAACTAGAGTGATTTTCACTAGTCGAGGAGGAGGACGGTTTAATTACATCACAAATAAAGTTCCTCCCAAAGTTCCTCTCTTGAAGCCCCTTCATGTACTTAGAATTTTTTTGGCATCTTCAGCGTCGCAAGCCTCCTTGAATATCTGAAACTGCTCTTCCGTTATTGTTGGATTATCCTTTACATTCTCGGAGTAGGGTTCCTTCTTGTCGATGATCCTTGCTTTCACTTGATTTTTCCAGGCGGCCAACGCGTCGCTAAACTTGGTCATGGCGTGTTTGTTTATCTTCCTCATTGTCGGGTCCTCATCTGGATCTTTATAATCCTTCTCATTCCGGCCCGGGATCAAGAATATCTGGTGAAACTTCTTTAGGAGGGAGCTCCTCATATTTTCTATCTTCTGTAGTTTCTCATCGTTGATGGTGGCGGTTGTCCGTACGATGCAGCCTATTTGATTGCCGTAGCATCGACGCACTTCCTCGGGCGCCGTTGGCTCAAAATTACCATCATCCACCTCTGTGACCACCACTCTAGTAGTCCTGAGTTTGTTAGGAACCCGTTGCCTCTTTGCTTTTGGTTCTACACCGGCTCCACTCCCCGAGGCAGCGCCGGTCTTAGTCTCAGTGCTGGTCTCAATGCCAGTCTGAGTCTGAGCCCCGGTCTTAGTCTCAGCACCGGTCTGCGTGTCGGTCTCAGTCCCCGATGCCACCGGTGGGCCCAGCAATAACATCGGTTGATCGTTGGTAAGTCTAAAAAATTCGTGTGCCGCCCGGTAGGCGTCGTCGCAATCACCAGAACCCTGTCCTTCATCGTTGCTAGCCATGTTCCCTATGATTAAATCTAGTCAATTAATTCTAGACATAATAAAATGAATAATGACATAAAAAAGGCCTGTTATTTTGCAGGAATGCTGACTCCTTCCTGGTGCGGCAAATCACGGGCACTCGATATGTCCTAGTTTGTAGCACAAGTCATGCCGAAATTCACGGAAAATTTCGGCATGACCTTTGCTGAAAAGTGGACAAATCGAGAACCTGAAATTTGCCGGAACAGAAATGAATCAACATTCCGGCAAAACATAGGCCACTCAGCATCATTCCCTGGAAACAGTGTTCAGATATCCCTCTTCGACACCGCAACACATGTCCAAATATACACAAGCAACCACATGTCCAAATTTCACAAGCTAATTCAAAAACAAAGTGTAGAAGAAAATTCATTTAACTACTAATAGAACAAAATTCAGTTAACTTTAGTGCTCTATAATGATGAAAGGAAAGAATTTCAGTTAACTACTAATTTCATTCATTTAGGTTATTCATTTAACATCACCTAATTAGCCTACTGTACCACTACTACTAGCAGCACTAGTAACCTAATTAACCTAGGAAAACTCTAGTGCCCTAACTGAAAAACATCTAATTAACACCTACTAGTACCACTATTGCCCTAACCTAATTAACATCTACTAGTATCACTATATACTATACAAGCAACATCTACCCTAATTAAACCCTACTGCCCTAACTAACTTTTGTTGTAAACCAAATTTTTTGCTCTAAACTAAGTTTTGCTCTAACATCTACTACTTAACATCCTTTGCTCTAAACTAAATTTTTTACTATAAACAAACTTTTGCTCTACTAATTTTTTCTCTAAAATGCAGAGAGAGATGAGTGGGGGGAGGGGTGGGGGACTTACAGAGAGGGGAGATACGATGGCGGGGAGGTGCTCGGTGACAGAGGCAGGGGCGGAGAGGGCGGGCTCGGGCACGGGCAACGGTGGTCCTGGGCGGGCTCGGGCGGCCGTGAGGTGGAGGGCGCCGACGGTGACATCGAGGGCGGTCTCGGGTGGCGGCGGTGAGGCTGAGGGCGGCCTCGGGCGGCGACGGTGAGGATGACGGTGGCCTCGGGGGGAGACGGTGAGTTGCGGGCGTCCACACCGGCAGGAGACGGCGGCGAAGTGGGGCGACGGCGAATTGGGGAGACGGCGGCGAGGGCGAGGGATTTGGGGAAGAAATGGTGGCCGGGGGGCGGGGGGGGGGGGGGGGGCGCTGTTTAAGTGAAAGGTAACGGTAGCGCGTTTCCTGAAACCCGCTACTGCTATTCCTTTCTCCTTTTTCCCTTTTTTCTTTTATATTTCTTTCCATTTTATTTTTTTCCTTTCTTCTTTTTCTATTTCTTTCATTTTCATTTACTTTTCTACTTGTTTTTCACTTTATTTTATTTCCGGTAGCAGCAGCGCCTTACACGTAAGCGCGCTACAGCTAAGGAGAGTAGCAGTAGAGCTGGGCTAGTATACGCACTACTGCTAGGTTGGGCTAGCCATGCGCGCCCAGTTCAAACATAGCAGCAACGCTTTTCGCTAGTACGCGCTACTGCAAAAGTCATAGCAGTAGCGCGGTTTATTTACGCGGCCGAGGAGTAGTAGTAGCAGTAGCGTTTGATTTTGTACAGCGCTACTGGTAAGATTATGTGTATAGGCTTTTCCCTAGTAGTGATGTTATGGGTGGTGAAAGCTATGAACTCGCAGCCACACCAGATCACGCGGCCGAGGAGGTAGAACACGTCGAAGGGGTTGGTGAAGTGGGAAATGATAGCAACCACAACCCCGTTGTGGATGACCTCCTCGACTCGGTACATCCTTGGAGATCCCCGAGGGAGGTGCCCGTAGCCGGCCCGAAGGAAGTAGTCGGTGAGCCCCCTTGCGCCCCTCCACCTTGACATCACCCACACACGAAGGGTGATCTCGACGTACACCCCGGCGGGGTAGAGCATCTCCGGCACGGTGGGGGGAAGTGGTAGGTTGGCCCGGTGTACTGCATGGCTGCGGCGGGCTGGTTCTTGGGGATGTTTGTGGTGAAGAAGAAGGAGGGCAGGCGCAAAATGCAAGTGCGAGAGTATGGGAGATGGATGAAGGGTGTGAGAGGAAGAGGAACATGATAGGTGGCTTAAATAGCCACTGTGGTAGTAATGGGGTCAAATTTGAACGGCATCGGGAGTGTACACGCGTGGGAAACTGTAGTGTGAATCAAAATGCGAAGTTTAAGTGCTGGCCTATGTGACGTCGGTCGGGTCAACCGGGGACGGCTCTACAGCGCGTGCTCCTTCGCGTATGTGCACGCATGCAATGTAGGCTGAAGCGAACGCATGCATACAACCGCATGCAAGGTAGGCTCGCTCGGGCGCATGTAACGGCAGCGGACATCGCTCGGTCCAACGGGTGGGCTTCTTTACACATCCCAACGACATGATGCATGGAAGCCCACCCTCGAGCGCAGAAAAAAAACGTAAGTATTATATTATTTATCGACGCGTAAGCCCTAGATAATCCTTACAACGTCAAAAAGCTACTAAACTTGGCAATGATGCTAGTCATGTTGGTGCAAGGTTGTTGGTCCACTTCAAGGATGTCGACAAAAACATGCTTCGAGACGGACCCTTCCCGTCCCGAAAGGCCTCCCATGAAGCAGGTTCAGAATGACACCAAATTTTGCCAGGATGTAAGTCCAATGAGATCAACACTTGTTCATGTTGGCCAATGTGGGATTGATCGTCGAAGGAGATAAAGATTGATACTTGTTCATGTGGGCCCATATTGTTTTTACATTTGGTGTTGATAGAACACAAAAAACAAACATGACTATATGCTTTTAGGTCTTCACCCTCCCCAAGTTGTCGGCCAACTCAGCAGGTTTTGCCTTAAGATGCCTCCTCTTTCTATAAGCTGCAATTGCTGTGGTTTTGGAATGCTGGTTCTCTTTCCTACAGAACGGGCATTTATAGAGACCGTTACGCCGGTACACAATCTTTGCAGCCATGAGCCACTTGAAGATTTTCTTTCTGAAAGCTTCCCTCAGTTGTAGGTAGTTCTCTCATTCTTCCAAATCTGCAATCTGGTATTAGAGGAAAAAAATCTCATGCCAACGAATTGTACATTATATCAAAGGCAGGCATAAATGGATTGTTTTTTCTTTGTATTGGTTTCCTAAAACTTTGGTTATATGAAAGACATGCATAAAATGGAATACAAATGATCCATTCATCTAAATTTGCAAACCCTAGGACTGATAACCGTAAGATTAATTAAAAAAGGCGAAGAGTACGATTGTCTATACGAATAGCAAGGAATAACAAGAGAGCAATTTCTAGGGTTAACCTCGAGAAGGCAAATTCTAGGGTTAAAATCTGCAGACACTAACCGATTCGTCGTCGTTGGTGCTGTGTTGGACCAGCTGCGGCTGCGAATCGGCGGCGCCGATGTCCTTGTCGACCAGTTCGTTCATGGGGTCCACATCCGCTGCACGGAGCGCACTAGCCACGCACCCTCGCCCGGCAGGTAGGATCATCCTCGCCGGCAATAATGTGGGCTTTTTGGTGGCGGCGAGTAGTGGGCGGCAACGAAGACATGGGTGTATAGGCAGAGGCGATCGAACGCTGGAGGCGGGAACGAGACTTGGCGAGTGAAAATTCAATTTGTTTGGGAGAGAGAGGTCAAGGCCGCGCACAATTCGTCACTTTTGAAATTTAGGTAGAAACATGCACGTATACGGCATCGCACACACCCAGAGATTTGCCCGAACCAACCAATCAACCAACCAAGTAAAAGAAAACGTGCACAATGTCGGTCCACAAACATGGCAACATAAACCGAACACCAAAATAGTGTGTTAAAAACAGCTAAATATGAGGAACATTTTTTTGTTTTGCGCAGTACTACTAAATACTAGAAGGGAGAACACCTGAAAAAAATACTAGAAGTGACAGTTGGCACATTTAATTTCACATGGCATCTACTAGCTTTTTTGTTCATCGCTAGCTATGTTGTACCGATTAGGTAAAATGAATGGATAATTATTAAACCCTAGCTATTGTCAAGGTTTATCGGTGTGTGTCTACGTGGCCAAGTGTGCTTGTACGGTGTGGGTCCAGGTGAGTGTGATGCACGGGACGGGCCTTTGTGGTTAGGGCCCACATGAAGCAGCACCGAATTTTGAGGGAAGTGAAGGAACGAGCCCCACACACCGTCCGCATGCCGGACTTGTTCCCTCCCATTGGCTAGATCCAACATGCGATATGGCCTCGTTTACACTTACCCCGCATGAGGGTTTATGCATGCCCCTCTCGGTGTTTGACCATACCCTTCATGGGTCATATGATGAGACCACGCCAGGCCCCGTGATGCACCGCCTAGGCACAAACCAGGCGCGTTACCTCTTGGTAGCTAGATCCAAACCATGCACCCCCGCTGTTTAGACCCAAGTGGAGTAGCACCTAGACACATGACCCGCGGCACTTGTGGCAGCCCCCGAACCATGCATCCCCGTCATGTAGACTCATATGTGGCCATGTGTGCATGCATGTTGTGGTTCCAGCTGAGTGCGATGCACGGGTCGGTCCTTGGTTACTAGGTCTAACATCACGCGACAACGAGATTTGAGGCAAATGAAGGAATGGGCCCTGCACTCCCTTCATAGGACGGACGCATTCCCACTCTGTGGCTTGATCCAGCATGGGATATGGCCCCACTTGCCCACAACCTATGTGAGGGCCTACGCATGCCGCTCTCGATGTTTTAGCACACCCTCTAGGGGTCGTATGATTACACTTGCGCTAGGTCCCGTGAATTTTCGGCCCCTCGATAATTTGCATGGATTATAACGGCAGCTGACGAGCATCATAGCCTAGAGAACAACGTCGAGGTTGATAACCCACAAGTATAGGGGATCGCAACAGTTTTCGTTAAGTAAGAGTGTCGAACCCAATGAGGAGCTAAAGGTAGAACAAATATTCCCTCAAGTTCTATCGACCACCGATACAACTCTACGCACGCTTGACGTTCGCTTTACCTAGAACAAGTATGAAACTAGAAGTACTTTGTAGGTGTTGTTGGATAGGTTTGCAAGATAATAAAGAGAAAGTAAATAAAAGCTAGGGGCTGTTTAGATTAAGAAACAATAAAGTAAATATAGCGAGTGTGGAAAAGTGGTGGTAGGAGTTGCGAAATTGTCCCTTAAGCAATTGACTACTTTACTAGACCGATAACAAGTATTATGTGGGAGAGGCCACTGCTAGCATGTCATCCCTTACTTGGAATTTTATGCACTTATGATTGGAACTATTAGCAAGCATCCTCAACTATTAATGTTCATTAAGGTAAAACCCAACCATAGCATTAAGATATATTGGTCCCCCTTCAATCCCGTATGCATCAATTTCTATGCTAGGTTGAAGCTTCTGTCACTCTTGCCCTCCAATACATAGTCCTATCAACATACAACTAACCCTATGGTGTGATCCACGTGCGCGCTCATATGATGGGCACCAAAGGACAGCAACATAACCACAAGCAAATTAAATCAATCATAGCAATTCATCAACCACTAGTAGGACAACGAAAATCTACTCAGACATCATAGGATGGCAACACATCATTGGATAATAATATTAAGCATAAAGCACCATGTTCAAGTAGAGGGTACAGCGGGTTGCGGGAGAGTGGACCGCTGTAGATAGAGGGGGAAGGTGATGGAGATGTTGGTGAAGATGGCGGAGGTGTTGGTGAAGATCGCAGTGATGATGATGATGGCCACGGCGGCGTTCCAGCGCCACCGGAGGAGAGGGGGAGAGGGGCCCCCTTCTTCCTCTTCTTCCTTGACCTCCTCCCTAGATGGGAGAAGGGTTTACCCTCTGGTCCTTGGCCTCCATGGCATGGGAGGGGCGAGAGCCCCTCCGAGATTGGATCTATCTCTCTGTTTCTCTCTGTTTCTCTCTGGTTCTGCGTTCTGTTCTGGCTCTGTTTCACCGTTTGTGTATATATATATATATGGAGATCCATAACTCCGATTGGCCTGAAACCTTCACCGTAATTTTTTCCCAAATATTAGCTTTCTTGGGGCAAAAGAAGAGCATCAACCGCCTTACGGTGGGCTCACGAGGGTAGGGGGCGCGCCCCCTACCTCGTGACCACCTTGGGCACTGGTTCGCGTTGATTTTCCTTCCGAATTTTCCATATTTTCCAAACATAAGCTCCATCCGTTTTTATCCCGTTTGGACTCCGTTTGATATGGATATTCTGCGAAACCAAAAACATGCAACAGACAGGAACTGGCACTGGGCACTGGATCAATATGTTAGTCCCAAAAATAATATAAAAAGTTGCCAAAAAGTATATGAAAGTTGAATAATATTGGCATGGAACAATCAAAAATTATAGATACGACGGAGACGTATCAGAGGCCACCCCTCCCTTTGGTAGCATATGGTGCATATATGGACCAAATAGCTTAACATGGGGCTTTCATCCCAATCCTTGCTATGATTTCATGTGGCCGCCGTAGATCTTGAACTTTAGATGTTACAATCCTAGAAATGCGGTAAATGTCCCGAATATGGGAGGGAGGGGGGAGGCCACGCAATAAACGATCCCCGTAATTTATGTTTGTTTTATCTGGCAAGACAAACAAGTTTTTTAAAATAAGGATGTTTAGCATGTTTTAATAAGGATTTTATAATTTCACATTATAAGGTGCTTAATTTTTCCTAAAACAAATGTGTTGTAAACACACAAAGCTCCACATTAAGCCTCTCATCATCACGTTCACGTTGAACTCACCCTAAAATGAAGGAGAGGTAGATCGAATCTCCCCACGGGGGGCAACCTCCACCTAGTAGCTAAATATGGTTAGTTGAGAATTTCTCCCCAAGTCATTTTTTGAGGCAAAATCACATTCTTTTTTTCCTCCAATATTGTGGCGAAATACATGGAAGAAAAATCGTGGGAGGCACGGTGGAACGAGTGCACCTGTTTTTCCCATCCAAAAGTGCACTAGTTGCCATATTGCATGTGAACGTGTCACCTGTACAAACAATTGAATTGTCATTTTTATTTTGTTAACAATTCCTAAATATTGAATTTCAGCATGCACCTACCCCATATCAGTCAGGTCAAATTTGTTTTATCCAAGCTCCGCCAGCGACCGTGCAGATTCTTGTACCATGCACGTGCTGCTCCGGGCCTGTGGCGTCCGGTACCGGACATGGGAATCTAGATGTGATGCAATACAATTCATGTTGACCCATATCATGCACCCTTAGCCAACCAAGCCGACAACATGCACCGCTAGCCACCTCGATCTAGACCATGCGGTAGTGTCCACGATGGGCAAAGAAGCTCAGTTGGACATGTTTGCTGGCACTAGTGCATGATGCCCAATCTCGTTGTGCAAGACGAGTAGTCGTTTGTCGCTTTGACATGCTTGGCTTACGGAGGGAGGGACTGGTTGGAGAACTAACGAACTAAGGTGGGGTCAAGGGTGGATGGATGGTGTGGGTCAACTTGGGTAAAGGGGAACGGTTTGAGGCCATTTGAGCAATGTATGCCATGGCTATGGTCATGAGCTACCTCACTTGCCTTACCACGAAATTTTTCATAAGGGGACAGTGTAAACCTAAAAAAATGATTTTTATTTTGGATATCCTGTTTGTTACATTTATGGCATCGTGTACAACAAATTTGGGGTTATTTTGGAGATGGTCAAAAAAATCACTTCATTACACGGACAGTTTGGTCTCACTTAAGCGAGCTTTCTAACAAGGTGGTTTTTTCAACCACATCCAAATCACCTGAAATTTTGTACACATGATCTTTTCATAAACATAGACAGAATTTGAAAGTTTTCCAATTTTTTTAGAATTTTATCTAATTTATAGTGGCTCAGTGAAACTCATGTACATACCTCTGACTTTACCATATGGGCCAGGAATGCAGGCCCGTGGGATGTTGATTTCTCCTGCTAGTAGGCCCCACAGGTCATACACAGAAGTGGATAGGGAACGTGCTGTTTCAGTGAGAGAGGCTCATGCAGTTGGTCTCTCAGCCGCGTCTATAAGTAGGTGCGTGCGCGTCTCGCTTGGCGAGGTGGGACTAAACTCCCACCACCCGTCAGTTGCGCCCGGTGCGTCTCAGCGTTGGGCTATCGCAGGCGAACCTCACCCGCGTGCTGGACCACGCGTCCCTGTAGATGGTTGGGCTGGCCCATCATGTATGCATATCCTTTTTCTTTTTTGTTTTTCACATATTCTCTTTCATTTATTATTATACAGTTCTAAAACAAAGGTTGTTGTAAACGCACAAAACTCCTTCTTCAACCTCTCACCATCATGTTCACGTTGAACTCACCCTAAAATCAAGGAGAGGTAGATCGAATCTCCCCACGGGGGACAACCTCCACGGAGTAGCTAAATATGGTTACTTCAGATTTTCTTCCCAAGTCGTTTTTTGAGGGGAAAATACATTTTTCTTTTTTCCTCCAATATTTGCGGCGAAATACATGGAACAAAAATCATGGGAGGCACGGGGGCTACCTGTTTTTCCCCCTCCAAAAGTGCACTTGTTGCCAAAATGCATGTGAACTTGTCATATTCCACATTTTCCTTAATACATGTTGTACACCTACACAAACAATTGAATTATCATTTTCATTTTGTTATCAATTCCTAAATCTTGAATTTCAGCATGCACCTATCCCATGGCGTCTCATCCAAGCTCCCACATCAACCACGCAGATTCTTATACCATGCATGTGTGCTGCTCCGGCGCCCGGTACAAGAGAGGGGAATCTTGATCCGATGTGATGCGATTCATGTCTACCCATAGCGTGCACCGCTAGGCAACCGGGCCGACAACATGCACCGCTAGCCGCCTCGATCCAGATAATGGGCAAAGATGCTCGGCTGGACATGTTTGTTGGCACTAGTGCATGATGCGCCAATCTTGGTGTGCAAGACGTGTAGCCGTGTGTCATTTTAACATGCTTGGCATACCGAGGGAAGGGACTCGTTGGAGATCCAACGAACCGAGGTGGGGTCGAGGGTGGATGGATGGTGTGGGTCAACTTGGCTAAAGGTGTACGGTGGGTGTCTATGTGGCAAGTGTGCATGCATGGTGTGAATCCAAGTGTGTGTGATGCACAGTACGGGCCTTTTTGGATATGGCCCACATGAAGCAGCAACGAATTTTAAGGAAAATGAAGGAACGGGCCCCACACTCTGTCTGCATGCTGAACTCGTTCCCTCCATTGGCTAGATCTAGCATGCGATATGGCATGCCTTCCACATAGCCCGCATTAGGGCTTACATGTGCCGCTCTCGGTGTTTGACCACACCCTTCACGGGTCATACGACGAGACCATGACAGGCCTCGTGAAGCACCGCCTAGACACAAACCGGATGCGTTACCTCTTGGTAGCTATATCCAAAGCACATGCCACTAGTAGAAAACGGAGCTTTAGAGCCAGTTCGTAAGGGCCTTTAGTGCCGGTTTCATAACCGGCACTAAAGGGTGGGCACTAAAGCCCCCCCCCCCTTTAGTACTGGTTCGGCACGAACCTGAAAGTGCGTTATATCGACTAGAGGGGGGGTGAATAGGCAATTTTTATGAAAGTCTTCAAAACGTGGAAGTTTTGAAGACTAACGATAGAAATAAGCCTATTACCATGCAGCGGAAGGTAGACTACACTAGGCAAACCATAGTCAGGTATTCAATGAAGTGAAAGCACAATGACTGATAGCAGCTAGGTAGTAAGGATCAGGTAGGAAGATATTATGAAGCCAATCAGAACAAGTAGTCACACAGTGAAGAAAAAAGATAAGGCAATCATACAATGACTTCACAAGGAGCAATCGGTAAGTAAAGGGAAGGACAGGATGAAACCAGTGACTCTCTGAAGACAATGATTTGTTAGACCAGTTCCAGTTGCTGTGACAACTATACGTCTGGTTAGGGCGGCTAGGTATTTAAACCTTAGGACACACAATCCCGGACACCCAGTCCTGAACACGCAGCTCAGGACACCCAGTCCTCACCGTATTCCCCTTGAGCTAAGGTCACACAGACCTCACCCAATCACTCTGGTAAGTCTTCAAGGTAGACTCCCAAACCTTCACAGACTTCGTTCACCGGCAATCCACAATGTCTCTTGGATGCTCAGAACGCGACGCCTAACCGGCTGGAGGATGCACAGTCCTCAAGTGTAATAAGTCTTCAGATCACTCAGACAAGAAGACTTAAGTGATGCCTAATTCTCTCTGGCTCTGGGTGGTTAGGGCTTTTTCCTCGCAAGGAATTCTCTCTCTCAAAGGCTTCGAGGTGGGTTGCTCTCAAACGACAAAAGCCGTATTCTCAATCTGAGCAGCCAACCGTTTATAGTTGTAGGGGGTGGGCTATTTATAGCCACTTGGCAACCCGACCTGATTTGTCCGAAATGACCCTGGGTCACTAAGGAACTGACACGTGTTCCAACGGTCAGATTTCAAACTCACACGGCAACTTTACTTGGGCTACAAGTAAAGCTGACTTGTCCGACTCTGGACAAGATTCGCTCTCATAGTCTTCACTCGAAGACATAGGTTTTTGGTTAGGCATCACTTCAGTCATTCTGACTGGTTCTCTTGGACCCCACTTAACAGTACGGTGGTTCCTATGACTCAACACAAATGAAGAAGAACTACGAAAGATCTAAGTCTTCGAGCTCCATAGGCTTCATGCGGTGTCTTCTCTTGTCATAGTCTTCAATGTGAATATCTTCATATACCACCTTTGACTTCAATGTCTTCATACATTTTTAGAGGTCATCTCTGGTAGGAAAAACGAATCAATGAGGGACTTCTACCTGTGTTATCCTGCAATTCTCACAAACACATTAGTCCCTCAACTAGGTTTGTCGTCAATACTCCAAAACCAACTAGGGGTGGCACTAGATGCACTTACAATCTCCCCCTTTTTGGTGATTGATGACAAACTAGTTGAAGTTTTCAACGGGGAATATAATCTGTGAAATTGTAAAGGATAAGGAATTGTCTTCATAAGTTGCAAGGGCTCCCCCTGAAGATGTGCATATAAATAATTTGCTTTTGGAATGCAAATGCACATGGCAGGTTGTACTTGTGGAGATCCACTTCAACTTATGATGACAATCCACTATGCATGAGAAGTATGTGAAGATAATGACATGCATAATGAAAAATGGACGTCTGCAGAATGATCTAAGTGCGGAATTTATCGTCGCACATGCGGAATTTATCATCGCAAAACAAGATGGCAAATAAGTAGCAGACGACCATCGAGTTTAAGTGTTACAACTCAAAGAACCAAATGTAGCAAAACGAGAGTTGTAAGCACGAAGCAAAATATAAAGCACCCGCCCATATGGACCCGCTTGAAGACTATCAACCTCATATGCTTCTCCCCCTTTTGTCACTGAGGACCAAAAAGGTTTGAAGACATAGAGCATCTACTCGTTCCCATGAGGAGTAGGTGAAGTAGCAGGGTTGTCGGTGGTGTTTGGCGGTGCAGAAGAGCTTGGAGCAGATTTGAAGTGTGCTGAAGGAGGTGGCGGTGAAGTACCATCATCTTCATCCTCGCTAACTCTGGCAGTCACTGTTGCAGCAGAGGAAGAGAACTCAGAGTCTTCAAGGGATGGTGTTCCTCGCAGCACAGCCCTTCGAGGAGGCATGGAGTCAAACTTGAATCGCTCAGTGAAGCCATCCTCTTGAAGATCAGCTTCAGAACACATCATCGTTAGCCCTTTCCATGTGCGGCGACAGGTTTCATGGGTAACGAAAGCATTCTTGGTGGCAAGATTTCGAATGCGATTAACATCCACCAAGAGGCTTTTCATCTGACGCTTCAGCCAGTCATGATGCCTATCCTGTTTTTGATGAAGGGCCACAAGAAGCTCTCGGTCATTGAGAACACGAGTGCGCTTCTTGGGTCTTGGAGCAGTTGTACTAGTAGTTGCTTCAGTGGAAGCAGGGTGTGGTGCACGTGTAGTGCCAGCCAAAGGATACACCCGAGTGACTGCTTCAACGCCTTCAATGTTCTGCGTGAAACTCTGATGCTCTGCATTCTAAAGACTTAGAAGTTCCTTGGCAGGCTCAGGATAGATGGCTTCAATTGAGATATCCACATCAGGCAGAAAAATGTGATGATTGCGAGATGATGGCTGATATAAGATATCGGAGTGAAGTTTGATTAGCCGCATTACCCATGGGGCGTAGAACTTCAAGCCAAACAGATCAGTGCCTGATGCAGCAAGTTGGCGAATGAATAAATCATGTGCATTGAAGCATTTTCCATGAAGAATACAGAAGACCAATGTCTTCATTGCACCCTCAAGCTTGGCATGTGGAGAGTGCCCTTTGATGGGCCAGAGAGTCCGCCTGAGAATGTGATAGATGGTTCTTGGCAGATACTCAAGGTCTTCAACGAAGAACTCCGAGGGATAAGCAGCATCTTGGGGCAATGGCTTCATCATGCTGAGCATATGACTCATATTAGGTTCAGGCTTCTTGAAGATGCTCTCAATAGCTTCAATATGCAGCTGACAGCCATGCTCGAAGAGATCGACAGGAGTGGGCAAGCTAGTGAGCTCAACAATGTCAAAAGCTTTTGCTTCGTGATGAACATTTCCAGTCATCCACTCCAGGACCCAAGTCTTCGGATCTCTGCTATCCCCTCGAATGTGAAGTGTGGCATAGAATTGGAGGAGCAGCTCTTCATTCCAATGCTCTTGGTCAGTAACGAATGGCAGCAGACCAACTTCCTTGAAGCAATCCAAAGCTTCTTCCAGACAGGGCAGACCAGCTATAGCTTCAATGTCAAGGCGCTTGTGTGGGAAGATGCGACCTTGGTTGTAGAGAATGCATGAGTAATAGCTTCGCTGAGGATAGCTCCAGAACCGATCAGATGATATCATTTCCCTTGAGTAGGGGTTCCTGGAGCTTTTGAAGAATGTGTTGTCTGCTCTGAAGCCATTGATATTGAAGGAGCCAGGTGCTGATGCAGGACCTGGGAACCTTGGCAATCTTGGGATTGGCTTCTGGACCTGAGGCCTGTGCTCAACATGATAGTCGAACTGAGGACCGGTAGCAGACTCAGGAACAGAAGTGTCAGGATCAGTGGCTTCACTGTCTTCTGATGCTTTTGGTGGGGAGGGCTCCACATTAGCTTCATTGGTGGTTGTGGCAGCCTCAAGATTTTCATCCTCCACTTGACGAGCTGGAGGGTCGGTCACAAGCACGTTCTCCTCGAGAACTGCTTCTTGATGGGACAGGGGGTTGGGAACTTGTGGAACTTCTTCTTCCGTGGCTGATGCAGCCGGAATGTCTTCAGCAGAGACTTGAGGCCTTGGACCTTTGCGAAGCCTGCACAGTGCAGGCGACGCATGTGCAGATGGAGTTGGTTGGGCCTCATTGTCTTCTTCCACTTGTGGGCGATCCGCCCATGAAGCATCCTGAGCGATTGGCGTCAGAGGACGACCAATGCTGATGAGTTCGCTGTTCTCGAACTGAGGAAGGACTGCACCATCTTCTACATTGTCATGTTGACCAATGTCTTCAGCAGCGATGGGATCAGCTGCTGGAATGTCTTCAGCTTCCATGAGCCTCTATGAAAGCAGGCACATGGATGGTCAGTTGGCATTCTTGTGGATTGGCGTCGGGGTGAACCATGGAAATGGGTTCAACAACCAAGGGCTCTGTGGGAGCAGCCCGATCTTTCTTGGTCTTTCTCTTTTTCTTGGAGGGGGCAGTAGGAGAGGCTTCAGGATATTTCCTTTTCCTCGCTTCAGCCTTAGCATTCCTCGTCTTCTTGAGCTCTGAAGCTATTGACCGGCTTTTTGGCTTCGATCCAGTCATTCTTGTGGGGAAGACAATCGGAACTGCTTCCTGCCTTGGTGCATCGGGTTCAGCCGTAACAGGCTTCTTCTTCTTCTTTTGCGGCCATCCTGGGGTCGATGCCAGGACGCCCAAGTGCCTTGCGCTTCTCAGCCTCATTGTAGGCTTGCACACATCTGTCAGCCAGAGTCTTCATGCGCTCACGCGAACCCTGAGCTTCTGCATGTTTCTTCAGAAAGGCTTCCTTGAGCTCGTGCATCATGATCTTGAAGTTCTTCACATCTTGCACGCTGAGCTTGGCCATATGCTTCTTGAACTGAGCCTTTTCATTGTCAATCTTTTGCTTCAGTTCAACAACGCGCTGGGCGATGGCTAGTTCTGAAGCAATGGCGCCATGGAAGGCGACACTGAGGCCAATGGGTAGCTGCAGATCATCAAAGCTGATGTTTGGCGTGTCAAACCATTCATCAATGAAGTTGTGAATGATTGTGACATCAAAGAGCGGCAGATCATTGAAGATTTCTGCCTCTTCTTTGCTCTTGATGAGTTGCTCAAGAGCGTCATCTGCGAGATCTTCGTCACTTGATAGATCAATGTCATCATTGCGCGGAATGGCAGCAGCTGTGAGCCCTTGGCCAGTGTGTGGCAGAGGCATCTTGCTCTTCTGGGGCTTGGAGATGTGTGAAAAGTCTTCAGACTGCACACTATCTTCAGGAGGTGCAGTTGCCAGTGGCTTTGCCCATGAGATTTTTGGTGAAGGGGCACGCTTTGAAGCTTTAGGCTTCTTCGACTTCTGAGGCGTTGGCGCTGCAGGCGCTTCGTCTGAGTCAGCATCAGCTGCAGGCTCATTCACCGCAGTTCCTTGAACCAAGATGTGGGTGATGAGGCCTGCAAGGTTGTAGGAGGGGTCGATGACATTGGGTTCTGCATCTCGTGTGCCATCTGCCCTTGGTGCTGAGGGACCAGGGTTGAAGTCTAACCCCAAAGTCTTCTTGTTCTGCTTCGCTGAGTTTTGGGCAAACTAGAAGTTGCGTTTGAACAGATTGTTGTCACCACACCATAGAAGTGATGATGGGTCTGCATCAGCAGGCTGTGGCCCACGGACCATACAGGGATAGAAGCCTTGAGCAATGGCTTCATCTCTGGACCTGGGTAGAAGATTATTGTATAGGATGTCTCCCCATGGTCTCTTGATGGCACATTTCTCAGCATATTCCTGGGTCACAAACCGGTATTTGAACCATTGTTCTGCCCAATATCTTCGAATCCACTGGATTCGGGTCTTGCGCTGACTATAATCCTCTTCAGGATCTGTCTTGTAAAGTTCTGAGATGTCATCACGCAGATCTCTGGATGTTCTGCCACGATGCTGTCTGCCTCCCTTCCTTGCAGCTTTCTCTGAAGCCATGAATTTTAACTTGAAAGGCTTCAAAACGTTCAAAGGCTTCAAAGGTTTTCTCTTGCTAGACCAACAGGAACTGGCTTCGGGAGAGTTTATGTGATGCTGCAAGAATTCTGCAAATGAATGCAGACTATGAGAACCAAAGGATTCTCCCACGGACATGTACCTGTGACAGCATTAAGGTGCGAGGAAAGGGGAAGAGGTCATATGCATTCTCAGAAGATTTTGAAGATAAATCAGTTTAGAAGACATTGACCTCATCGTGCGAAGACATTCACTCATAGATAAGGAGTTGGTTCCAGATTTGTACGAATCCACAGATCAGTACAAGTGAGGAATCTAACTACTTTGTGAAGCATAAGTGAATATACTAGGCATGTTATGAGATGCAGTATGAACGAGATCTAACATGTGTGAACAGAAACTGCTTGTGGTAGAAAGTGACAAATCCATAGGATCAACGGTGCTGTGAAAAGGAAGTTTTATTTACCACACTAAGAACTGCTAGACGGAGTGGAAGATGAGGCCGAGCAGTTCGATCTTCCGTGCCCTAACTTGGCGACGGAGGACACCTACGGCGACGGCGGAGAGGACGATGTCCGCGGTCGGCGTGAAGATGGCGTTGGAGAGGTTGCGGCAGCGAAGCGCTTCCTTGCCGGTGTCGTCGAGGGCTAGCGGTGGCGCTAGGGTTTGTGCGAGAGTGGAAGAAGAGATAATGACCACTGTGAAGTGTGTATTTATAGGTACAGGGGCGGCACAGCGTTATTACACAGGTGCCCCTGGCGATTCACATCTGAGGAACACGTGGCCATCATGCGGAAGTTTGGGGTTTGTTCCACATCCCACGCACGCCTGGATTGTCGGGTGGTCGTTCCTACTTCTCTGGGTTTCAAGTGGAGGAATGAGCATTGAAAACGGACTTAATGGTTGTCTCTGTATCTTCTGCTAACAAGGACGCAGAGAAGACATTCGACAGTTTCAATAGAATGCATATGATTTGGAGATATAGAATTTGAGATAGAAAGCCTAGAGAGGTTAGGGTCCAATCACATTCACTTAGTTCAAAAGATTCAACAAGAAGACATAGCTATAAGTGAATGCTGTTGAAGAACGAACACTAGTATATATATATAATCAACACAGTGAAGATAATCATGAAGACATGTTGAGATTGAAGCCAAACCAAATGTGAAGACATTGCAAGGTAACGCCATGAGTGAAACACTTCAAAGTAGAATGTTTGGTGGTGGCGTTACCCACCGTATAGGAAGTATTAGACCCAGACACGGCGCACAATTATCGTGGCGCTACGAAGTCAAATTCCACATTAATGTATTCACACTTAGAATGTATGTCTTCATTGATTGAAGATATACTTTACTTTGTGTGTTGCACATCTAAGTCATCAATATGCATAAGGGTTAGGATGTGTGCCTGATCACAGGACATTTGAGGATTCCAGGATATTTAGCTCACACCGTAACTTGCAAAATCTCTTCTCATCCAAGGTCTTGGTGAAGATATCTGCCAATTGCTCTTCAGTGTTGACGTGTATGATATCAATATCTTCCTTCACAACATGATCTCTGAGAAAGTGATGACGAATTTCAATGTGCTTTGTCTTCGAGTGCTGAACTGGGTTGTTGGCAATCTTGATGGCACTTTCGTTGTCGCAGTAAAGTGGCACTTGCTTCAGATGAATGCCATAGTCCTTGAGTGTTTGCTTCATCCACAGAAGCTGAGCGCAGCAGATCCAGCAGCAATGTATTCAGATTCAGCAGTGGAGAGAGATACACAGTTCTGCTTCTTTGAAGACCAACATACAAGTGATCGTCCCAGAAAGTGACATGTGCCTGATGTAGACTTGCGATCAACTTTGTCACCAGCATAATCAGCATCCGAGAATCCAACCAGATCAAACTCTGAGCCCTTTGGATACCATAATCCTAGAGTTGGGGTGTGAGCCAAATATCGAAGAATTCGCTTCACAGCTAAGTGATGCGACTCCTTTGGTGCCGCTTGAAATCGAGCACACATGCAAACACTAAGCATAATATCTGGCCTAGATGCACATAGATAAAGTAAAGAACCAATCATGGAGCGGTATACCTTTTGATCGAACTCTTTACCATTGTCGTCAGGACCCAGATGATGTTTGGCTGGCATTGGTGTTGTGAAGCCTTTGCAGTCTTGCATACCAAACTTCTTCAGGCAATCTTTGAGATACTTTTCTTGAGATATGAAGATGCCATTGCGTTGTTGTCGTATTTGAAGACCGAGGAAGAACTTCAGCTCTCCCATCATGGACATCTGATATTGCTCTTGCATCATATATCCAAACTCTTCACTGTACTTCTGATTGGTGCAGCCGAAGATAATGTCATCCACATATATTTGGCACACAAACAGTTCACCATCATATGTCTTCGTGAAGAGAGTGGGGTCTAGGGAACCAGGTATGAAGCCTTTGCTCTTGAGGAAGTATTTGAGTGTGTCATACCAGGCCCGAGGGGCTTGTTTGAGGCCATACAGTGCCTTTTTGAGCTTGTATACCATGTCAGGATGTTTTGGATCTTCAAAGCCAGGCGGTTGTGCAACATACACTTCTTCTTCAATCTTGCCATTGAGAAAGGCACTCTTCACATCCATTTGATATAGAAGTATGTTATGATGATTTGCATAGGCCAGTAGTATACGTATGGCTTCAAGTCTAGCCACAGGAGCAAATGTTTCATCGAAGTCAATGCCTTCCACTTGAGTATATCCTTGAGTAATGAGACGAGCTTTGTTTCTAACAACTTGACCATGCTCATCTTGCTTGTTGCGGTATATCCATTTGGTGCCTATTATATTGTGCTTCCGTGGATCAGGACGCTTAACCAGTTGCCATACATTATTCAGCTCAAACTGTTAAAGCTCTTCTTGCATAGCTTGAATCCATTCAGGTTCCATGAAGGCTTCTTCAACTTTCTTGGGTTCTGTTATTGAGATGAATGAGAAGTGCCCACAGAAATTTGCCAGCTGAGTTGCCTTTGAACGAGTGAGTGGACCGGGTGCATTGATGCTATCAATTATTCTTTCAATCTACACTTCATTGGCAATGCGAGGATGTATAGGGCGAAGATTTTGCTCTTGCTGATCATTGTCGTTGTTAGAGGGAATGTCTTCAGGCTGAGCATTGTCTTCATGTTGATCAGGTGCCGAGATGATAAGTTCTTCTTCAGGATGAGCTTCAGAAGGTATAATTTCTCCAGTTCCCATTAGCTTGATTGATTCACTGGATGGAACTTCATCTAGCACATTTGGCAGTTGCTCTCTTTGTGAACCATTGGTCTCATCGAACCGCACATCCACTGTTTCAACCACTTTGTAATGAAAAAGATTGAAGACTCTGTAGGAGTGCGAATCCTTTCCATATCCAAGCATAAAACCCTCATGTGCTTTTGGTGCAAACTTTGAGGTGTGATGTGGGTCCTTGATCCAGCACCTGGCGCCAAATACTCTGAAGTAACTGACATTTGGCTTCTTGCCAGTAAGGAGCTCATAAGATGTCTTGTTCAGAAGCTTGTGAAGATAAACACGTTTGATTGTATGGCATGCAGTATCAATGGCTTCAGGCCGGAATTTTCTTGGAGTCTTGTATTCATCTAGCATCGTTCTGGCCATCTCAATGAGTGTTCTGTTCTTGCGTTCGACGACGCCATTCTGCCGTGGCGTGTACGGGGCCGAGAATTCATGTGTGATGCCCAAGGTATCAAGATATGTATCAAGGCCAGTGTTCTTGAATTCAGTGCCATTGTCACTTCTTATGTGCTTTATCTTGGCGCCATAATTGTTCATTGCTCGATTGGCGAAGCGTCTGAAGACATCCTGCACTTCAGTCTTGAAAAGAATTATGTGCACCCAAGTATATCTAGAGTAATCATCAACAATGACGAAGCCATAGAGACAAGCAGTAGTAGTAAGAGTTGAGTAATGAGTGGGACCGAAAAGATCCATGTGAAGCAGTTCGAAGGGTCGAGTAGTGGTCATGATTGTCTTCGAGGGATGTTTGACTCTCGTCATCTTTCCTGCTTCATAGGCACCGCATAAGTGATCTTTCTTGAACTTGACGCCCTCGATGCCTATGACATGCTTCTTCTTTGCAAGAGTGTGGAGGTTCCTCATGCCAGCATGCCCAAGCCTCCGATGCCAGAGCCAGCATTCTGAAGCTTTTGCTAGAAGACATACGGCGAGCTGTGGCCTTGCTGAGAAATCTACCACGTACAAATCATCTTTCCGATACCCTTCAAACACTAGATACTTGTCAGATTCCATTAGAACAAGGCAACGATATTTTCCAAATATTACGATCATGTTTAAATCGCAAAGCATTGAGACAGACATTAAGTTGAAGCCAAGGGATTCAACAAGCATGACTTTATCCATGTGTTGATCCCTTGAGATTGCAACTCTACCTAGACCCAATACCTTAATTTTACTAGTGTCAGCAAATGTGATGTGGCTCTTGTCGGATGGACGTAAGGTTGAGTCCATAAGAAGGCTTCTTTTGCCAGTCATGTGATTTGTACACCCACTGTCAATAATCCATTCTGAAGACACTGGTGTCGTACCCTACAGTGCAGTTAGGGGGATAGGCTTCACAAAGAGAATTGTGAAGCAAAAACATTTGACGAGCCAGTGGGTTATGAAAACTTATATCCAGATTAGGGCTAATAGGGAGAGTGGCATGCGATTCAGGAACGAAGTACATAGTAATGCCATTCGGGCATTTGATCTTGCGCCCTACAAGATGTTTAAGGTCCCCAGCAATAGCGTCAGACGATTTTGGTTTTCTGCTGGAGACCTTTCCCTGCAAAAGAGAGTTAAGCTTTCTTAGCCACCCACATCTTCAAGGGTGGCTTAGAAGCAATAAGTCTAAGTGCAGCATATGAGAACTTTGGCTTTGGAGCCCTAGCAAACAGTCTTGCAAGCGGACAATAGTACTCATAAGAATAAGCAGAATAGTTCTTGGTCTTATGAACATGACGGTTTGATGAACGAGTCTCATATTCATATGCCTGAGTATGGTTTCCCTGCAAAACATTTGCGTTAGTCCGACTCAGGTGAGTCCTTTGTCTGTATAAAGCCTTTGGACCGTATGAAGCCTTTGGACTGAGGTTTGTCTTCTTCAAGTGAGGTGTCATGATGACATTCACAGGAAGATTCTCCAGACACCTTTTCGGAACCCAGATCTTCTTCATAGGCGGTCTATTCCTGTAGTTAGTACCAATGTACCTGGCAAACACTTCACCATTCTGATTCTTAAACAGTTTATAGTTTGCATCAAGAGATTCATCGATGATAATGGGGTTAGCACAAGTGAAGCCAGATAGATTGGATGGATCAGCTTAAGGTTCCTTTGCAGCAACCCATGTGGTTTTGGGGTACTGCTCAGGCTTCCAGTAAGAGCCATCAGCATTCATTTTCCTTACGAACCCAACACCCTCTTTCCTAGGGTTTCGGTTCAGTATCTGCTTTTTAAGGACATCACATAGTGTCTGATGCCCTTTAAGACTTTTGTACATCCTTGTTTCAAGCAATCTCTTCAATCTAGCATTCTCATCAGCAATAGCAGTGGTATCCTCAGCAGAGGGGTTAGTTACCACATCAATAGTTGAAGATATTGCAACAGTAGCAGAAGTAGAACATTCAGCAACAGAAGCAGCATTATCACGCTCAATGCATTTAAGACATGGTGGTTCAAATCCTTCCTGAGCAGAACTGATCTGTTCGGCGCGAAGTGACTTGTTTTCCCTTTGAAGATCTTCATGAGCTGCTCTCAATTTCTCAAGATCTTGCTTCCTTTGAAGATAATCATAGGAAAGCTTCTCATGAGTTGTTGAGAGAGTTTCATGACGACTTTCAAGTTCCTGATACTTAACGTGAAGATTTTTTATGTCTTCAATTAATGATTCAGATCGAGTCATTTCAGCACCCAACAGATCATCATTTCTGTCTAACAGTTTTTGAATATGTTCCATAGCTTTTTGTTGTTCAGTTGCAATTTTAGCAAGTGTTTTGTAGCTGGGTTTTGAACCACAATCAGAGTCATCGTCACTAGATGTTTGATAGTGAGTAGTGCATGTGTTTACCTTGGCACCACGTGCCATGAAGCAGTAGGTAGGAGCGGAGTAGTCCTTGTCATTTCCATCGGTGTCGGTGATGAAGTCATTGTCTTCAGTGTTGAAGATGGACTTTGCAACGTATGTCGTAGCCAGACTTGCAATGCCAGAGTCGGACTCCTCCTCAGACTCCACGTCCGCCTCCTCTGAATCCATTTCCTTGCCAACAAATGCATGTGCCTTGCCAGATGAGCTCTTCTTGTGTGATGAAGACTTTGAGGAAGACTTGGAAGAAGACTTTGAGTATGTCTTCTTCTTCTTGTCGTCAGAGTCATATTCCTTGCTCTTCTTCTTCTTTCTGTTCTCATTGTCCCACTGCGGACACTCAGAGATGAAGTATCCAGTTTTCTTGCACTTGTGGCATGTTTTCTTCTTGTAGTCATGAGCAGAAGCTTCATCATTCCTTGAGCTTGATCGTGAAGACTTTCTGAAGCCTTTCTTCTTGGTGAATTTTTGGAACTTCTTCACAAGCATAGCAAGTTCCCTTCCAATGTCTTCAGGATCATCAGAACTGCTGTCAGATTCTTCTTCAGATGAGGAGACAGCTTTTGCCTTCAAGGCACGAGTTCGCCCATAGTTTGGACCGTAGATATCTCTTTTCTTAGAAAGCTGAAACTCATGTGTGTTGAGCCTCTCAAGTATGTCAGACGGCTCGAGTGTCTTGAAATCAGGACGTTCTTGAATCATCAGGGCTAGGGTGTCAAACGAACTGTCAAGTGATCTCAGTAGTGTCTTGACGACTTCATGCTTGGTGATCTCAGTAGCGCCGAGGGCTTGAAGCTCATTTGTGATGTCAGTGAGTCGGTCAAATGTGAGCTGGACATTCTCATTGTCATTTCGCTTGAAGCGGTTGAAGAGGTTGCGAAGGACGCTGATTCTCTGATCTCTCTGGGTTGAGACGCCTTCATTGACCTTGGAGAGCCAGTCCCAGACCAGCTTAGATGTTTCCAAAGCACTCACACGGCCATACTGTCCTTTAGTCAGATGACCACAGATGATATTCTTGGCAGTAGAGTCCAGTTGAACGAACTTCTTGACATCAGCAGCAGTGACACGTTCTCCAGCCTTGGGAACGCCGTTCTTGACGACATACCATAGGTCGACGTCAATGGCTTCAAGATGCATGCGCATCTTATTCTTCCAGTAGGGATATTCAGTTCCATCGAAGACGGGGCACGCAGCGGAGACTTTAATTATCCCTGCAGTCGACATAGCTAAAACTCCAGGTGGTTAAACCGAATCACACAGAACAAGGGAGCACCTTGCTCTGATACCAATTGAAAGTGCGTTATATCGACTAGAGGGGGGGTGAATAGGCGATTTTTATGAAAGTCTTCAAAACGTGGAAGTTTTGAAGACTAACGATAGAAATAAGCCTATTACCATGCAGCGGAAGGTAGACTACACTAGGCAAACCATAGTCAGGTATTCAATGAAGTGAAAGCACAATGACTGATAGCAGCTAGGTAGTAAGGATCGGGTAGGAAGATATTATGAAGCCAATCAGAACAAGTAGTCACTCAGTGAAGACAAAAGATAAGGCAATCATACAATGACTTCACAAGGAGCAATCAGTAAGTAAAGGGAAGGAAAGGATGAAACCAGTGACTCTCTGAAGACAATGATTTGTTGGACCAGTTCCAGTTGCTGTGACAACTGTACGTCTGGTTAGGGCGGCTAGGTATTTAAACCTTAGGACACACAGTCCCGGATACCTAGTCCTGAACACGCAGCTCAGGACACCCAGTCCTCACCGTATTCCCCTTGAGCTAAGGTCACACAGACCTCGCCCAATCACTCTGGTAAGTCTTCAAGGTAGACTCCCAAACCTTCACAGACTTCGTTCACCGGCAATCCACAATGTCTCTTGGATGCTCAGAACGTGACGCCTAACCGGCTGGAGGATGCACAGTCCTCAAGTGTAATAAGTCTTCAGATCACTCAGACAAGAAGACTTAAGTGATGCCTAATTCTCTCTGGCTCTAGGTGGTTAGGGCTTTTCCTCACAAGGAATTCTCTCTCTCAAAGGCTTCGAGGTGGGTTGCTCTCAAACGACAAAAGCCGTATTCTCAATCTGAGCAGCCAACCGTTTATAGTTGTAGGGGGTGGGCTATTTATAGCCACTTGGCAACCCGACCTGATTTGTCCGAAATGACCCTGGGTCACTAAGGAATTGACACGTGTTCCAACGGTCAGATTTCAAACTCACACGGCAACTTTACTTGGGCTACAAGTAAAGCTGACTTGTCCGACTCTGGACAAAATTCGCTCTCATAGTCTTCACTCGAAGACATAGGTTTTTGGTTAGGCATCACTTCAATCATTCTGATTGGTTCTCTTGGACCCCACTTAATAGTACGGTGGTTCCTATGACTCAACACAAATGAAGAAGAACTACGAAAGATCTAAGTCTTCGAGCTCCATAGGCTTCATGCGGTGTCTTCTCTTGTCATAGTCTTCAATGTGAATATCTTCATATACCACCTTTGACTTCAATGTCTTCATACATTTTTAGGGGTCATCTCTGGTAGGAAAACCGAATCAATGAGGGACTTCTACCTGTGTTATCCTGCAATTCTCACAAACACATTAGTCCCTCAACTAGGTTTGTCGTCAATACTCCAAAACCAACTAGGGGTGGCACTAGATGCACTTACAGAACCGGCGCTAAAGTGCCACCACGTGGCGTGAGCTCGCGCCCTGGTATGGGGGACCTTTAGTACCGGTTGGTGTTACCAACCGGTACTAAAGATTTTTTTTGAAAATTTTGGGGAAAATTTTGATTTTTTTTATTTTTTATTTTTCTGAATTATTTGATGATTTAGTCTCTAATCACCTCTCTTAACTGCTCAAGTGTGGATCACTCATTCCAAATCGCCTGACTTCCCGGCCAGTCACCCATCCTCTCACTCCCCCAACCTGAGCACGCTTAACTTCGGAGTTGTATTCCCCCTACATTCCAAGTCTGCACTTGTTGTTTTCCTGACAAATGTAAGCTGTCAATCCTATTAACTCTCAGCAGTTTAGCTTGAGCATTAGGTCACACGTTTCACCTTTTGAGTTTGAAACTATTATTCTTAAAAACAGTAATTATTTAGTAACACTAATATTTCTTCAATAAGTTTGACCATAGTTTGACCACAGTTTGACCATAGTTTGACCAGATTTGACCAAAATTTAAAAAATTGAAATAATT
Source organism: Triticum aestivum (assembly GCF_018294505.1). Lineage (NCBI taxonomy): Eukaryota > Viridiplantae > Streptophyta > Magnoliopsida > Poales > Poaceae > Triticum > Triticum aestivum. The sequence goes on along the minus strand of NC_057809.1, from coordinate 42,891,612 downwards.
ATTTAGTAACACTAATATTCTTGAATAATTATGCAGTAACATTAATACTTCTTGAATAACTAGTTTGACCAGATTTAACCATTTTTTTTAAACTGAAATTTGACCATATCTGTTTTTCCTTTTGGAATTTGAGGATTCTAAAAAATTGCAAACAGGCCGTAGGCTGTCTCCATCGGATTTAACCAATTTTCGTGATGAATTTTTTGATATATTATACGTTTTTTTCCGACATTGTATGCAAAAGTTATAGGCGTTTTACATTTTCCCTACACTTTTTGCAAAACATGTCCAAATTTAAGTTTTTGGCATGAACCGGTACTAAAGGTTCAACACGAACCGGCACTAATGCATAGCCGTTCGAACCAGCACTAATGGTACCATTAGTACCGGGCTAAAATCAAACCGGCACTAATGTGTCTCACATTAGGTCCTTTTTCTACTAGTGTGCACACCCGCCGTCTAGACCCACGTGTGGAGCATCACATAGGCATTTAGACTCATACGTGGACATGCATCCTCTTGGTAGATGTTTAGACTCATGCGTTACCTCTTGGTAGCTAGATCCAAACTGGATTCACACCACTTACGCCAGTCCCCGAACCATGCATCCCCGCTGTTTAGACTCATACGTGGACATGTGCATGCATGTTGTGGGTCCAGTTGAGTGCGATGCACGAGACATGCCTTGTTTACTAGGTATAACATCACGTGGCATCGAGATTTGAGGCAAATGAAGGAACGGGTCGCGCACTCCTTTCACAGGCCGGAGACATTCTCTCTCGATGGCTTGATCCGACATGCGATATGTTTCCGTTTGCACACAACCTATGTGAGGGCCAATGCATGCTGCTCTCGATGTATTACCACACCCTCTAGGGGTTGTACGATAACACCACACCCGGTCCGGTGAATTTTTAGCCCCTCATGAATTTGCATTGATTATAACGACAGCAGACGGGCATCATAGCCGTAGAGAACGGCTTCCAGGCCATGCCTCCCGTTGGTAGCATATGGCACATATATGGACCAAAGAGCTTAACATGGGGCACTCATCCCATTCCCTGCTATGATTTCATGGTGGCCACATAAGATCTTGAACTTTCGAGGTTACAACCATAGAAATGCGCTAAATGGCTCGAATATGCGAGGAGGGGGGGGGGCGAGAAAGGCGACGCAATTACATACCCCCATTATTGAAGTTTGTTTTTTCTGGAAAGAAACATTTTTTTATAAATAAGGAATTTTCAGCTCTTATTAATATTGATTTTATAATTTCACATTGTAAGGTGCATTTTTCTCTCTCTAAAACAAAGGTGTTGTAAACGCACAAAACTCCTCCTTGAGCCTCTCACCATCACGTTCACGTTAAACTCACCCAAAAAGGATTTCCCTCTTTTTTATGATTTTCCTTGGTTTTTGTTTTTTAGACAAAAGGATTTTGCTTTGTGTTTTTTTATTAGTAACATAGGGTTTTACTTGGTGACTGGTAAGCGGCCTGTGGGCATATTTGGTTGTTTCTTTACGAACTGGACCCATGGGTCATTATTTTCTATGCTTGACATGGATAGGGTCCATGTCATCACCCCATCGCCCACACACCCCCGCACCCTCACCCCCACCCTCCCCACAAACCACCCCGCCACGACCCCGCCGCCTAATCGCCTGGCCGCTCTCGACGGTTGGAGCAGAAGAGCATGGAGTGAGATTGGGTGGTCGCCAGCAAGCACCTAGCGACTACCGGCGACTAGGTGTAGTGAGAAACCCTAACTTGTAATCTTCGACTTCTTTGTTCCTTGTTGTGTTGCCGTTTCGGGAGTTGGATTTGGTTTTCAAAGTCAGAGATTAGATAGTTAGGATTTTTAAATCGGAGGTAAGGTGGAAGGCGATGCTGAGATTGAAGGAAGTTTTCTACATCGGTGGCTAGCTGGGTATTTTTTTTCTAGGGTTTCGGTATTCCAGGATTTTCATAACAATGAACAAGTGCAGATGCCTAACACAATAGCAGCAAATTTCAGCAAAAAGTCCTTTAAAAACTTTAAAAAATATGAGGGTGGGCTCAAAACTTATAAACTGGGCTAGTGGATTAAATTCCTTTTTAGGCCAAAATTAGGTTGGGTTTAGTAAGGCAGCCATTAACCTGTAGTCCTAGATTGCAAGTCAACTAAACATTTCTTAGAATAATATTTACCGCAGTGTGTTTTTGCAGAATATGAAATTTTGATCGAAATATTTGTATCTTTGTAGGGAAATAACAATAAACTCTTAATTCTGTTGCCCAAATTAGTTCATATTTTAAAGATTATAAATGTGAGGGCGTACAATATATCAGAGTTTTTAGGAATTATTTTAGTCTTTATTTTGTGTGGTTATGTAGTACCAGGAAAAAGTGAAGTAAGTTCATTTTCTCCAACATGACAGACAAGTGGCTAATTGAGTTGGTTACCCTGACGATCCTTCGTCCGTCCAGAACAGATTTTCTTTTCATTTTCAAGGAACATATTGTTGGATGCGGATGTAAGTAGATGGTCTGTATGTTGAAGGTGTGCGTGTGTACATTTGGGTGGGCCGACTAACGGCAGTAGTAGGATTTATGTTGTCATAGGACTTTTCTCAGAGATTACTGCTCAGTCTCAGACACTACCTCAGTTGTACTGTAGAGGAGGAGGGGCCAATGCCGCGCGTTGACGCTCGGGGTGAGCCCATGCTGCCGGTCGAGGATGAAGAGAAGGACATCTCTGAACAAGCTGTGGTGCGGCGGGCACGTGCTGCGTTGCGGGGTTATGAGGAGTGGAGGGCGAGCCACCCGCTCAGTTCAAGTGTATCATTGTTGATTACTGATGCAGTACCTTCGTTGATTATACTGTATGATTGTTTCCTAGTGCGTTTACATGCATAAGCCCTTTTCTTAAATTCTCATCCTTTGCTTTTCTTCATTTTATTTTGTTTACATAGGTGGTGTGCATAACCTGTCGATAGGACTGCAACATGCCCAATGAAGATGGGTTGACATTTACCATCAGGCTAGATGGGGACACTTCAGCTCTGGTATAAATAATCATGTCAATTTTTACTTATATTGTGTTTGTTCCCCTCTACTTTGAATATTAACAATATGTAGGAAATAAATAGCAATTAAGTTCTACGTCTACAGATCGTGCCATGCTACGCAAGGCACCAGTTCAGCGCCATCCCAGACAGTTCATTGCTTTTTCAAGCGAGAGGGAGCCGCATGTATGATTTTGGCGTGTACAAAGGGAATTCAAGGGGGATCATCTGTGGTGAAAACTGGTGCAGGTTTGTTGAAGACTTCGACCTGCGAGAAGGTGACCTTGTCTCCTTCGATTTAACTGAAGACATTCCTATGGTGTACTGCTGCAACCTGCCAAGGACATGCGATCAAAACGAAGAGCATAAAGATCCTCTAGAATTAGCTCTCATAACGAAGGGAACTAATCTTACGAAGCAAGAGGAGCGTAACCTACATGACCGTTTGGCGATGAAGAAATGCTATATAGGTGCATTTTTTGTCCACCGCTTCACCAAGTCGAACATAGCAAGAAAGACGATGGTATGTTTTTGGTGTACTAGTATTTTCTATTTTGTATGGAATTTTCTTTGTTTTTTCATGGAGAGAAAGTTTAATGATATGCTATTGTAGCTGAAACCGGTGAATACACTGATGTGTGTTTTTGCATATCATTTTGTTTCCCATAACTGAAGATCCTTATGTAATATATGTAGTAGCTGAAGATCCTTTTGTTTATTGCTCCTTCACATATTTTATAATTTTTCTTCCTATGACGGTGCATACAGAGATTACCGGTGAAAGTTGTCGACACCCTGAAGACCCCAGGAGATGGGGAGATACCGAGAGACGGGCTTGCTGGCATTCGGCTGTGCAAGGACAGTTTCATGTCGGTCAAGTACCACAAGTGTGATGATGACCGCATCATCTTCGATAAGGGATGGAGTGATTTTGTTGACAGTGAAGAGCTTAAGGTTCATAAAGCCGTTCTTTTCGGTTTCAAGACCACCACCCGTGAAGATCTTCAGATTGAGGTGGTTATGAACATGCTGACCGAGGAGCCACAAATGTAGCAAGACAACACAAGTGTGTCCTTTACACTAGGTATAGTGCGAAAACTATTTTGATAGAAGTTATGCATCTATTGGGTTATGTCTTCATTATGTCTTGGGTGATGATGACTATGAGAGGAGGACATGTTGTAGTTAGAGTAAATGCTAGGATTCGACCCTATTCAGGACTCAAAATAGGTCTTTCACAGGTGGTTGCTTTATTGGCTGCTGTTTCCCTGGCTATAATCATGAACGATGGTAATGCAAATGGAATCGTTAAGGGGGTTTTATTAATATTTTAAATCATGGAGTTAAGATGGTAGAACTACCTATGAGTGTTTGCGTAGGAGATGTGGTATGGCATCAGTTGTGTTGTTGACTCTTTGGCAATGCAGGAATAATGTGAGATTACAAAATAAATGGTATAGTGATCTTATGAATCTTGTTTAGCTAATTTGCTTGTGGATCATGGGATGGTCTATATTGCAGATGAAGGTGGTAAACAAAGAGGTGCTGATGTTGGGAGCAAAGAGGTGATGATGGTCTATATGCGCACGCTAGTGCATGTAGCATGTGAATTGTACAGTTCATCATAAGTGTGGAGTCACAGGGTACTGCGGTGTCGCCTACGCATCTCTGCTGTAGTTTTATTTTTTGGACCTTCATGTTAAGTCTGACTGGGCTTGCTACCATGTATGATTTGTGCTGCTAGTTGATTACTTTAGTTTCTATCTATAGTTTGTATCAGGGGCTTGAAAGACCATGTGGTTTCTTTTAATGGAAAATCAGAGGGGGCGACCGTTCTTTTGATTAAAAAATGAACTTTATCTATGCAATTAAAAAATAAAATTTCTCTATTCAAACCCAGTTGAGAACGGTATTCATTATAAATCTGAAATAATCTTTTGGTAAAAATGGCTATCGCATTCTGTATCATAGCTATCGAAACCGAAACAAAATAAATGTCTTAAGTATAATATCTCGTGAATCATGGATCAAATTAGGCAAGACAGCTAGAATAAAGGATGATACAACTTGCAGGAAATTTGAACTTACGACTTACTAGCAGTATAATGAAGTTTACATAATATCGGCTAGATAAATAGAAGAAACATTTTAGGTTGATTCATTCTTCCTTCCGAACTTCTTTCACCGCCTATATGGTTTGGCGAGATGCTGGCACTGACTCTTGAACCCCTTCTGGAAGTTCACCAACCGCCTGTATACGTCGTAGGTGGCATACGCGTCCATGGAAGCATAATAGATGTTCTTCAAGGACAAGGGCGCTTCTACCCATATATGGTGGTCATCTTCTGTGAGAGCGTCCTTCATCTTGTTGTAGCTGCGGTGGATGATGGAACTAGTGTAGTCAGCCAAGCCATACTTTGGCTTAAATCATCACTGGATCAGGCACTCTCCACATATTCTGGATATCAACAAAGTTTTGTACCACTAGACCAACATGCTTGAGTTTTTTCTTGTCATTGTTGATGTCCACCCCAACAAAGGGGTACTCCTTGTCGAGCAGGAAGGTGGCAAGAAGGCCGCAGTGCTCATCAGCAATGCTTATGTGGTACACGAGGACGTAGATGCCAACGCATAACTGGACCACGGCCGCCATCTGTGTCGGACCATGAGGCCAGGTGTACTCCACATCCACTACAACTATCTTCTGGTCGTCGTTCCGCAGCCAGTATTTGAATCTGCCAATGCAGTACTCAACACAGCTAGCCTTGTTCATCTACTTCACACAAATTTCGGTATTTCCATCTGCCCTAGCAGAAATAATCATTCTCGAACGCCATGCCGAAGGACTGTAATTGATGAAACCAGTATAAGACATGAAGCATGACAATAACATGATAACAATAAGCCGAGATTAATATGACGACAGATAGTATAGGAATTATGGTGCTATTGAAAGTTTATGTGAACAATTTAAACTAAACAAGTATTCCCTCTGTAAAGAAATCACTAAAGTAGTGAACCAAAATTGTTATATTTCCTTGCAGAGGGAGTATATGTGAATTAACAATCAAAATTTACGCTCTTGAAATATTTATCTAAACAACGGCATCAACAATCAAGAATAAACATGTATCTATGAATTGTTCATCGCCCATGCAGATGAAACTGTGTGTACAAACGAAAGAAGCGGGAGAAAAACAAGAAATTAACAAGACAACGGACTAGATGTTGCATGCAGATGAATCTGTGTGCAAAATTCTCATAAGGCAATGGACTACATGTTGCAGGCAGATGAATCTATGTGCACAAAATAAAGAAGCAGGAGAACAAGAAATTGACAAGAAGAAGGACATCGTATGTGCTGCTACTAGATAACTACTAGCAAAATTGACAGGAAGGAGAACTCACTGTTCCAGAAGCCAGATTGTTGGGAGAGTGGGCGACGCTGAGGAAGAGGGAATTGAGAGGACGCAGAGGCAGAGGAATCGTTTTTGGAGAGTCATGGTAGTGAGGACGAAGCACCCTCACGCATGCCCGTCCTAAATAATTGGGACGGGGCTCGTCGCAACCGTTGGAGTCCTCGCTTCCTTTCTCATGTTCACATTTCAAATGGGCTCATCCCATTATAATATGCCCGTATAAGAAAGCACAAGCAGCCCAAATGCTTCACGGTTGAGATTACTGATCTAAACTTGCTAAAAAATTCTCAAAATAAAAAAACTAGCTAAAAAAACTTTACGTGATCTAAAACTACCTCTTCGTGAGATCCCAAATTCCCAATGTTTCCTTGTGGTGGGTTGTTAGAGAATCCCTTATAAATAAACATTACATGATCTAAAACTACCTCTTCCTGAGATCCCAAATTCCCAATATTTCCTTGTGATCGGTTGTTAGAGAATCCCCTATAAATACAAAGCTTTTCACGGCATAGATCGTATACTTCCACCCCAAGCCTCCCACCCCACGCCTCCCATACCTAGCCTTCCATGACTACATCGAATTACCACCCCACGCCGCCCAAAGTAGCTCCCAGGTTGGTGAAGCCGACGGAGCCGTCATCTTCAAAGCCTGCATCGGCAAATCCTGAGATGAAAGAGAAGGGCACGTCAGAGAAGCCGACGAAAGAGAAGGGCACGTCAGAGAAGCCGGCGAATCAAAAGATGGAAGCGAACGGCAATGGAGCCAGTCGCCATCGAGAGAATCCTCCGGTAACGATCGAGATCCTTGTATTCTGTATACACCCTCCTTCCCAAGTATGCATGCAATCCCAAGTCTGCATTCAACTTTGTTTAAAACCAGCAACCGAATCAACAAAATAATTGTAGTACTCCTAAATGCCTGAGCAAATACGCAGTAGACAGAATACAAAGTAGTTTTGTACGTAAGTTGCACGCCTCACTTATTTGGCATTGAGAACATCAAATGTATGTGCTATATTAAATTTTAGGTTGACGAGAAAGAAAGGAGAAAACTAAAGAGAAAGATGGACAGTAGGATCACATGTTACATTCCTAATATGGTGATTATCTATAAACTATTGATCTTGTGATCATGTATGCAATTATTTTCGTAAGCGTGACACCTGAACTTTAGTAGTGTACATAGACCAAAGTCTGCTCTTTCTACTAAAAATCTCTACTATTATAAGTCAATTTGCTGATAGAGATAGCTTATTTTTCTATGTCTGGTGCTCATTATATGGCCTAGTAGCTCTATAATTTCATGCAGTACTGTAGAGCACAATTTTGGTATTGGCATAGATTAGATCTAGTCGGTTATATGCGTGTTTAAATGAATACCATACAGAATCTAATCACACTATTTGTACATTCAGGGAACTCAGGTTGCTTCATTGCTACAATACGAGAAGTTCATAAAAGAATTAAACGCACAGCAACTGACGTACATCAAGTTGATTGGACTGGGTGAACTTCTCAAGACTCCTGGCATGAGAATGAGACGTCTACTGTGCCAGGCCATCGCTTATTCATATGATGCAGAGCAGGATGCCTTTATAATTAATGGGAGACCATGTAGGATCACACTAAAAGATGTGGAGCATATAACAGGCCTGCCCTGCATGGGGAAGAATCACGTCTCTTCAAATCACAACAATACTTTGGAGTTGTGGAAGGAACTGAAAGACCCCAATGACACAAAAGTAACTTTGAAAGGATTGCTAGCCAAGATGAAAGGCGACAGCACACCTAATTTTGTCAGGCCATTTGTCTTGTACACCATAGGCAAATATGGAAGCCCGACAACACAGCAGTATGTGGACAATAGATACCTTGGGATTGTTAGAAACGTTGAGACAATAAAGAGCACCAACTTTGGACAGCTTACACTTGACCATCTTATGACTAGTGTCAGGAAATTTGTAAATGGTGGAGAAAATCTGGAGGGCAACCTACCAATACTGCAAGTAATACAATCATTATTAACATACAATACATTTAATTTTATGGAAAAATTTCTAAGCTGTTTTTGTTGTAATGCAGACGTGGTACTACGAGAAGTGGAGGATGCACCAATTGGACTCTACCATCTCGTATGCATCAAGGTTAAGGCCGCTGATCCAAAACTGGAGTGACGAGCAGGCATAGAAGGTTGACAACATAATCAACAAAAATTATATAGGGGTTGGAGAGGTAAAGTGTTAGTACTGTGTGCCTGGATTATCTACCATATGTTTTGAATGATACTAACGACACTAACATACAATATGTCGATGACCTGTTGCGGCCTTTTAATCCGCCACCAGTTGGGACGCCGGTCAAACCAAAGACTGACGGTCAGGTAAATGATGAACATCAGGCACAAATATATATTGTAACTTTGCAAGTACAATCAAAGTCATATGCTTCTAACTGCTTGTTATTTGCAGGATAAGGCACTCATGGGCCGTGTATTGGCTGATATGAAAGAAGTTGCCTCCATTGTGCCGGAAGCCAGTGCACAACATTTGATAGGATGATCACCCTTGAAAAAAAGGGACGAGTGCCTTAGGCGTACACTTGCGAACGGTAGACGCACGGACGACCTCATCACAGAATTCAATGTAGATATACCATTATGAGTTTCTATAAATATTTTTACTATCAATACTCTCCACACTAACACATTTTTTAAAAGAACCACCGCTATATGGAATATTTGATGCTGATCGCCCAGGAGTAGAGGACATACAGCTATCTGACCTGGGAGTACCTGCGGACCTAATGGAGGTCCCAGGAGAGAATACTACTCACCAGCAAAAACAAAAAAGACACAGAACTCATTGCCAAAGGCATTTCTGCTAAGGGAATACAAAAAGATAACATGGATGCCCCCATGAAGAACGTACCTGAAGATTTGCAGTCTGCTCCTAGTTTGCAATAACGAAAGCATTCAAAAACCACCACAAGCCTTGAGGCTCTCATGGTGATACACATTTCACATCTAACTGATTTTGTTTTAAGTTAATGTAGATTCGTAGCTAACATATGATCTTCCACGTTCAGGATGAAGAAGACAGAGCTGTTGCTGTCGGTCACCCTTGACGAAAGCACTTCTGTGACGCGGGATTAATCGTCATGGAAGTGGACACTTTCGTGATGATAATTTTGGTAATGTCATGGAACACTTCTATGACAGCACAAGTATGACTATCTTGATTCTGTCCTAAAATCGTCATGGATGTACATGCATGACAGAAAATGCGACCTACTTTGACAAACATTCCCCTCGGGTAGACTCATATGTCGCACACCACAAAATAGAATTAGCACAGGACTTTCACCCTGATTCACCAGGTTACTACCTTGTGCACCCCTAGCTAGCATGATACACTGCATGCACCTAGAGCCACCAGGGCCCACAGCATGCACCACTACACGTACGTGTCCACAAAACGAACTAACACGTAATCAACTTTTTTTGCCAAAACAATTTAGTTATTTTTATAATGGCTTGAAAATAGCAAGGTTTCTGTTACATAATAATTTCCTTAATTACAATAAGGTCCATTTTGTAACCACACAAAATTCCTACATTCCCTCGAAAAAAAGAATTCTTCTCTCACGAGGGCCAAGTTGCACGTAGTAGATATTTTTTGGTTGGTTGCATATTTCTCTCCAAAACAGTTTATTAAGATAAAATCACCCTATATATTTTTTACTTCCAAAGACATGTGGCGACAAAAGCATGGAACAAAATAGTAGGAGGCATGGTTGGATACGTGCACATGCTGTCTTTTTCTACTACAACTGGACCTGTTGGCAAATTGCATGTGCACGTGTCATGTTTCAATTATCTTGGAAATTATGTTGTACACATTTGCATAGGCGATCGAATTGTTGTTTTCATATGTTAATAATCGCTAAATATAGACCAAGTGACACATGTGGTAAGCAACCCAAACAATTTAAAAAAATCCCTAAATATTGAATTTAAGCATGCTCCTAGAAATTATCAGTCATAGAATCAACATCTCTTTCGTAGAGATTAAGGTACTTCCACATTAAATCTAATACAATAAATTCAAAGGATCAACTTAATACATTAAAAGCACATAGGGATGTAGCCCAGGAATCCAACGAGTAGAGAGAAAAGGAGGAACAAAAGCTGGAAGAAGAAGAATCAGGCAGCAGCAGCACCATCAGCCTCCTAGCCTCACAACTCCAGGTCTCCAGCCTTGTGAACTCCAGTTTTTTTCCTGCGAAACACGAATGGCAAAGTTGCTCTTATAGGTTAGGACTTAGTGAAAATTACAATTATGTTGAAACAGTTATAATGACAAACAGTGTTGACATGATGGTTACAACAAGCAAACAAAACCAAGCTCACAAGTGCAACTTACTTTTAACATCAAACAATTATATTAACATGGCCACTTTAGAGCAAGATTTTACCATGCAACATAAACTTGTCATAGCAACAAAAGGCATGGCATGAAAGTATTGACAACATAATGCAAATAAATTTTAGGAAGCATGGCCATAAAAGTTATATTTTTAGTGGCAACCTTCAAGCAAAGTTGCATAGTTTTATAACAAAAAGGGCTGCTGTTATTGGTAGAGGCACACTGAGGTTGGCTAGCCATCGAGGATGACCAGTGGGCTAGGGGCCACATGACTGGGAGCATTTGTGTGTGCGTGACTGCCGTGGGACCCGGATGTTAGTGCCTTACTTTGAAAACAAAAGGGGGGTTTATAGTTTAGTGGGAACCATCAAGCAAATTTGCAAAGTTTTATAGATGACAGATTTATACTTGCTGAGATGCACAGAGTAAAATGATGGCATGTTGGAGGCAATAAATAAATATGCTACATGGCTTGTCATGGCATCTAATTGCACCGAATGCTAGTACAAATCATGGAGAACAAGACATACAACATGAGCATCTCCATAAGAGTTGGTAGCTCTACCAAAAAGCAATCAACAACTAAAAAAAGGTTCAAATATAGTATCAAGAACTTAATAATAGAAAAACACATCACAAATTTTTGGAGTAGAAGTGCAGGTGAACATCAAATACTACCACTACAACAGTACAAATTTAGCCTAGGGTTCATATACATCATAATCCAGCCCCCAAAAGCATGTACTCAATCACTACCACCACAACTGTAAGCACAAGCAGTAGGAAGATTAGGAGTGGGGAAGCTTACTCTAAAAAAAGGTATCGCCGCCGTTCACACGACGGGAGCAGCGAGGGAAGCGTGGAGAACGGCGGGGAAGCGATGTCGCGACCACTATCCTCCTCCTCTTGCGCTTCAGAGTCATCCCCGACTCGGTTGGAGGCTCCACAATCTGCAATGGCACCTTGTGCACCGTGGGTTCCTGATCCAATGGATGCTCTACCCTGGATCTGAATGCCCACCACCTGCGCCTGTCCCACGGGCTGGACGAATTGGCCTGCTCCATCGCCCACAGGAGGATCTCGATGTCGTGCCTCGGTTATGCGGGCGGGGGAAAAGCTTTTCTTCTTGCTAGATGTCATTTCCCTCAAAGTGGCCATTGCCGTCCAGTTCAACTTCCTTATGTTGTTAAACCAAGAATGGATCTCCATCAACCTGGCCATCTTTACCTGGTCGCTGCTGGCAATCTGCTCCTCCATCGAGGTTCTTGCATGGATGGAAGAAGGGGGTGGGATGTGGAAGAGGAGACGAGCAAAGTTGCGGCCGCGAGAAGGAGGAGAAGGAGAGGGAGGAGATGTCGCGGTTGTAACGGCGATGGGTGAGGGGAAGGATGATGGCGGCGGCGGTTCTGCATTGGATGAGAGGGGCGGCACGTGATTGTTTTCTTCCTATGACTTTTTTTGAGACAATTTTTTCCTATGACTAAAATTCCAGAGATTAAAACGGTTCCAAAAAAGCACAACCACTGTAAAACTTTGTATAATAAATATAGATAATTCGGGCCAACCAAAGCCCACAACATGAATTAATAGTACACTTACAACTTAAATAACACCAAGACAAATATAGATCGATAGATTTTTTAGCTAAAAAAGATAGATAGATAGATAGATAGATAGATAGATGGCCGCCGCTTCTCCACCAGGCTCCTCCTTGCTCCTCCTCCGGTCGCCCTTCACTGCTCCTCTGCAGTGTTGTTGATGGGGTACAGCAGAGTGTGCATGCGCTCGTCGGTGGGGAAGACATTGTCGTAGTCCGTGAAGATGCACTACTAGGCAAAAGCCTAGCAGCAGCGAGGGTTTTGGGCCTCTCAGTAGCGCGGGTGCCGGTGCTACTAATAAGGCGCTACAGCTAACGTATAGCAGTAGCGCCTGTTGTCCCACGCTACTGCTATACATGAATAGCTGTAGCGCTCTTTGGGAAAGGGCGCTACTGATATTATCTGCAGCGCTGTTTGCTGGGACGCGCTACTGGTTAGGAGACACTACTGCTAAATTTCCCCCCTTACTACTACTAGTTTATTTATTAGTTTTTTTCCTGCATATTTGTTTTGTATTTGTTTTGTATTTGAATAGGCTTTATACAATAATCTTTAGCATATCATACACATACAAATGTAATCATAGCATATACATACAATTAGTCTCATCAAATCATGTCATCATCATAATCATCATCCAACACAAAGTAGTCTCTCGTCATCATCTAAAAAATAGCGATACAAGTCTCGATTACTTGCAAATACATCGTCATCCATCTAAACAATGATATACGCGAGAAGAGCTATCACTTTGAGAACATGAGTTCGTATCCCTCTCTCGCATTAGCGTGAACCTAAACTAAGTACTGCCTATCGCTCAGAAACCAGAAACCGGTACACCTGGGCGGCCTGGCACTCCGGCCACTTGTCGTATATATACTCCTGGCGTAGCACTTCTTCGCCGTCTATGATCTATGCACCTGCATCATCACATGAGTCAATGATATGCAACATATATAGTTGAGCAACAGAAAGAGACAGACTTGGCAAAATAGAAACAACATATCATAAGCATAAATAACAAAGTTCATCGTACCCCAAAATGCCCTAACTAGAGTGATTTTCACTAGTCGAGGAGGAGGACGGTTTAATTACATCACAAATAAAGTTCCTCCCAAAGTTCCTCTCTTGAAGCCCCTTCATGTACTTAGAATTTTTTTGCCATCTTCGGCCTCGCAAGCCTCCTTGAATATTTGAAACTGCTCTTCCGTGATTGCTGGATTATCCTTTACATTCTCGGAGTAGGGTTCCTTCTTGTCGATGATCCTTGCTTTCACTCGATTTTTCCAGGCGGCCAACGCGTCGCTAAACTTGGTCATGGCGTGTTTGTTTATCTTCTTCATTGTCGGGTCCTCATCTAGATCTTTATAATCCTTCTCATTCTGGCCCGGGAACAAGAATATCTGGTGAAACTTCTTTAGGAGGGAGCTCCTCATATTTTCTATCTTCTGTAGTTTCTCATCGTTGATGGTGGCGGTTGTCCGTACGATGCAGCCTATTTGATTGCCGTAGCATCGACGCACTTCCTCGGGCGCCGTTGGCTCAAAATTGTCGTCATCCACCTCTGTGACCACCACTCTAGTAGTCCTGAGTTTGTTAGGAACCCATTGCCTCTTTGCTTTTGGTTCTACACCGGCTCCGCTCCCCGAGGCAGCGCCGGTCTGAGTCTCAGCGCCGGTCTCGATGCCGGTCTCAGTCTGAGCTCCGGTCTCAGTCTCAGCACCGGTCTCCATGTCGGTCTCAGTCCCCGATGCCACCGGTGGGCCCAGCAATAACATCGGTTGATCGTCGGTAAGTCTAAAAAATTCGTGTGCCGCCCGGTAGGCGTCGTCGCAATCACCAGAATCCTGTCCTTCATCGTTGCTGGCCATGTTTCCTATGATTAAATCTAGTCAATTAATTCTAGACATAATAAAATGAATAATGACATAAAAAAGGCCTGTTGTTTCGTAGGAATGCTGACTCCTTCCTGGTGCGTCAAATCACGGGCACTCGACATGTCCTAGTTTGTAGCACAAGTCATGCCGAAATTCACGGAAAATTTTGGCATGACCTTTGCTGAAAAGTGGACAAATCGAGAACCTGAAATTTGTCGGAACAGAAATGAATCAACATTCCGGCAAAACATAGGCCACTCAGCATCATTCCCTGGAAACAGTGTTCAAATATCCCTCTTCGACACCGCAACACATGTCCAAATATACACGAGCAACCACATGTCCAAATTTCACAAGCTAATTCAAAAACAAAGTGTAGAAGAAAATTCATTTAACTACTAATAGAACAAAATTCAGTTAACTTTAGTGCTCTATAATGATGAAAGGAAAGAATTTGAGTTAACTACTAATTTCATTCATTTAGGTTATTCATTTAACATCACCTAATTAGCCTACTGTACCACTACTACTAGCAGCACTAGTAACCTAATTAACCTAGCAAAACTCTAGTGCCCTAACTGAAAAACATCTAATTAACATCTACTAGTACCACTATTGCCCTAACCTAATTAACATCTACTAGTATCACTATATACTATACAAGCAGCATCTACCCTAATTAAACCCTACTGCCCTAACTAACTTTTGTTGTAAACCAAATTTTTTGCTCTAAACTAAGTTTTGCTCTAACATCTACTACTTAACATCCTTTGCTCTAAACTAAATTTTTTGCTATAAACAAACTTTTGCTCTACTAATTTTTTCTCTAAAATGCAGAGAGAGATGAGTGGGGGAGGGGTGGGGGACTTACAGAGAGGGGAGATACGATGGCGGGGAGGTGCTCGGTGACAGAGGCAGGGGCAGAGAGGGCGGGCTCGGGCACGGGCAACGACGGTCCTGGGCGGGGTCGGGCGGCCGTGAGGTGGAGGGCGCCGACGGTGACGTCGAGGGCGGTCTCGGGTGGCGGTGGTGAGGCTGAGGGCGGCCTCGGGCGGCGACGGTGAGGATGACGGTGGCCTCGGGGGGAGACGGTGAGATTGCGGGCGTCCACACCGGCAGGAGACGGCGGCGAAGTGGGGCGACGGCGAATTGGGATTACGGCGGCGAGGGCGAGGGATTTGGGGAAGAAGTGGTGGCCGGGGGGCGGGGAGGACCGCTATTTAAGTGAAAGGTAACGGGAGCGCGTTTCCGAAAACGCTCTATAGCTAAGTTAGCTATAGCGCGTTTCCTGAAACCCGCTACTGCTATTCCTTTCTCCTTTTTCCCTTTTTTATTTTATATTTCTTTACATTTTATTTTTTTCCTTTCTCCTTTTTCTATTTCTTTCATTTTCATTTACTTTTCTACTCGTTTTTCACTTTATTTTATTTCCGGTAGCAGCAGCGCCTTACACGTAAGCGCGCTACAGCTAAGGAGAGTAGCAGTAGAGCTGGGCTAGTATACGCACTACTGCTAGGTTGGGCTAGCCATGCGCGCCCAGTTCAAACATAGCAGCAGCGCTTTTCGCTAGTATGCGCTACTGCAGAAGTCATAGCAGTAGTGCGGTTTATTTACGCGCGCTGCTACTAAGTAGCAGTAGCGTTTGATTTTGTACAGCGCTACTGGTAAGATTATGTGTATAGGCTTTTCCCTAGTAGTGATGTTATGGGTGGTGAAAGCTATGAACTCGCAGCCACACCATATCACGCGGCCGAGGAGGTAGAACACGTCGAAGGGGTTGGTGAAGTGGGAAATGATAGCAACCACAACCCCGTTGTGGATGACCTCCTTGACTCGGTACATCCTTGGAGATCCCCGAGGGAGGTGCCCGTAGCCGGCCCGAAGGAAGAAGTCGGTGAGCCCCCTTGCGCCCCTCCACCTTGACATCACCCACACACGAAGGGTGATCTCGACGTACACCCCGGCGGGGTAGAGCATCTTCGGCACGGTGGGGGGAAGTGGTAGGTTGGCCCGGTGTACTACATGGCTGCGGCGGGCTGGTTCTTGGGGATGTTTGTGGTGAAGAAGAAGAAGGGCAGGCGCAAAATGCAAGTGCGAGAGTATGGGAGATGGATGAAGGGTGTGAGAGGAAGAGGAACATGATAGGTGGCTTAAATAGCCACTGTGGCAGTAATGGGGTCAAATGTGAACAAATTTTCCACCCACTGCGGCATCGGGAGTGTACACGCGTGGGAAACTGTAGTGTGAATCAAAATGCGAAGTTTAAGTGCTGGCCTATGTGACGTCGGTCGGGTCAACCGGGGACGGCTCTGCAGCGCGTGCTCCTTCGCGTATGTGCACGCATGCGATGTAGGCTGAAGCGAACGCATGCATACAACTGCATGCAAGGTAGGCTCGCTCGGGCGCATGTAACGGCAACGGACATCGCTCGGTCCAACGGGTGGGCTTCTTTACACAGCCCAACGACACGATGCATGGAAGCCCACCCTCGAGTGCAGAAAAAAAACGTAAGTATTATATGATTTATCAACGCGAAAGCCCTAGATAATCCTTACAACGTCAAAAAGCTACTAAACTTGGCAATGATGCTAGTCATGTTGGTGCAAGGTTGTTGGTCCACTTCAAGGATGTCGACAAAAACATGCTTTGAGACGGACCCTTCCCGTCCCGAAAGGCCTCCCATGAAGCAGGTTCAGAATGACACCAAATTTTGCCAGGATGTAAGTCCAATGAGATCAACACTTGTTCATGTTGGCCAATGTGGGATTGACCGTCGAAGGAGATAAAGATTGATACTTGTTCATGTGGGCCCATATTGTTTTTACATTTGGTGTTGATAGAACACAAAAACAAACATGACTATATGCTTTTAGGTCTTCACCCTCCCCAAGTTGTTGGCCAACTTAGCAGGTTTTGCCTTAAGATGCCTCCTCTTTCTATAAGCTGCAATTGCTGTGGTTTTGGAATGCTGGTTCTCTTTCCTACAGAACGAGCATTTATAGAGACCGTTACGCCGGTACACAATCTTTGCAGCCATGAGCCACTTGAAGATTTTCTTTCTGAAAGCTTCCCTCAGTTGTAGCTAGTTCTCTCATTCTTCCAAATCTGCAATCTGGTATTAGAGGAAAAAAATCTCATGCCAACGAATTGTACATTATATCAAAGGCAGGCATAAATGGATTGTTTTTTCTTTGTATTGGTTTCCTAAAACTTTGGTTATATGAAAGACATGCATAAAATGGAATACAAATGATCCATTCATCTAAATTTGCAAACCCTAGGACTGATAACCGTAAGATTAATTAAAAAAGGTGAAGAGTACGATTGTCTATACGAATAGCGAGTAATAACAAGAGAGCAATTTCTAGGGTTAACCTCGAGAAGGCAAATTCTAGGGTTAATATCTGCAGACACTAACCGATTCATCGTCGTTGGTGCTGTGTTGGACCAGCTGCGGCTGCGAATCGGCAGCGACGATGTCCTTGTCGACCAGTTCGTTCATGGGGTCCACATCCGCCGCACGGAGCGCACCAGCCACGCACCCTCCCCCGGTAGGTAGGATCATCCTCGTCGGCTAGAATGTGGGCTTTTTGGTGGCGGCGAGTAGTGGGCGGCAACGAAGACGTGGGTGGATAGGCAGAGGCGATCGAACGCTGGAGGCGGGAGCGAGACTTGGGGAGTGAAAATTCAATTTGTTTGGGAGAGAGAGGTCAAGGCCGCGCACAATTCGTCAATTTTGAAATTTAGGTAGAAACATGCACGTATACGGCATCGTGCACACCCAGAGATTTGCTCGAACCAACCAATCAACCAACAAAGTAAAAGAAAACATGCACAATGTCGGTCCACAAACATGGCAACATAAACCGAACACCAAAATAGTGTGTTAAAAAACAGCTAAATATGAGGAACATTTTTTTGTTTTGCGCAGTACTACTAAATACTAGAAGGGAGAACTACTGAAAAAATACTAGAAGTGACAATTGGCACATTTAATTTCACATGGCATCTACTAGCTTTTTTGTTCATCGCTAGCTATGTTGTACCGATTAGGTAAAATGAATGGA
Organism: Triticum aestivum; assembly: GCF_018294505.1. Lineage (NCBI taxonomy): Eukaryota > Viridiplantae > Streptophyta > Magnoliopsida > Poales > Poaceae > Triticum > Triticum aestivum. The sequence continues at coordinate 42,873,182 of NC_057809.1, read as the reverse complement.
TAATTATTAAACCCTAGCTATTGTCAAGGTTTATCAGTGTGTGTCTACGTGGTCAAGTGTGCTTGTACGGTGTGGGTCCAGGTGAGTGTGATGCACGGTACGGGCCTTTGTGGTTAGGGCCCACATGATGCGGCACCGAATTTTGAGGAAAGTGAAGGAACGAGCCCCACACACCGTCCGCATGCCGGACTTGTTCCCTCCCATTGGCTAGATCCAACATGCGATATGGCCTCGTTTACACTTACCCCGCATGAGGGTTTATGCATGCCCCTCTCGGTGTTTGACCATACCCTTCATGGGTCATATGATGAGACCACGCCAGGCCCCGTGATACACCGCCTAGGCACAAACCAGGCGCGTTACCTCTTGGTAGCTGATCCAAACCATGCACCCCCGCTGTTTAGACCCAAGTGGAGTAGCACCTAGACACATGACCCGCGGCACTTGTGGCAGCCCCCGAACCATGCATCCCCATCGTGTAGACTCATATGTGGCCATGTGTGCATGCATGTTGTGGTTCCAGCTGAGTGCGATGCACGGGGCGGTCCTTGGTTACTAGGTCTAACATCACGCGACAACGAGATTTGAGGCAAATGAAGGAATGGGCCCTGCACTCCCTTCATAGGACGGACGCATTCCCACTCCGTGGCTTGATCCAGCATGGGATATGGCCCCAGTTGCCCACAACCTATGTGAGGGCCTACGCATGCCGCTCTCGATGTTTTAGCACACCCTCTAGGGGTTGTATGATTACACTTGCGCTAGGTCCCATGAATTTTCGGCCCCTCGATAATTTGCATGGATTATAACGGCAGCTGACGAGCATCATAGCCTAGAGAACGACGTCGAGGCTGATAACCCACAAGTATAGGGGATCGCAACAGTTTTCGATAAGTAAGAGTGTCGAACCCAACGAGGAGCTAAAGGTAGAACAAATATTCCCTCAAGTTCTATCGACCACCGATACAACTCTACGCACGCTTGACATTCGCTTTACCTAGAACAAGTATGAAACTAGAAGTACTTTGTAGGTGTTGTTGGATAGGTTTGCAAGATAATAAAGAGAAAGTAAATAAAAGCTAGGGGTTGTTTAGATTAAGAAACAATAAAGTAAATATAGCGAGTGTGGAAAAGTGGTGGTAGGAGTTGCGAAATTGTCCCTTAAGCAATTGACTACTTTACTAGACCGATAACAAGTATTATGTGGCAGAGGCCACTGCTAGCATGTCATCCCTTACTTGGAATTCTATGCACTTATGATTGGAACTATTAGCAAGCATCCTCAACTACTAATGTTCATTAAGGTAAAACCCAACCATAGCATTAAGATATATTGGTCCCCCTTAAATCCCGTATGCATCAATTTCTATGCTAGGTTGAAGCTTCTGTCACTCTTGCCCTCCAATACATAGTCCTATCAACATACAACTAACCCTATGGTGTGATCCACGCGCGCGCTCATATGATGGGCACCAAAGGACAGCAACATAACCACAAGCAAATTAAATCAATCATAGCAATTCATCAACCACTGATAGGACAACGAAAATCTACTCAGACATCATAGGATGGCAACACATCATTGGATAATAATATGAAGCATAAAGCACCATGTTCAAGTAGAGGGTACAGCGGGTTGCGGGAGAGTGGACCGCTGTAGATAGAGGGGAAAGGTGATGGAGATGTTGGTGAAGATGGCGGAGGTGTTGGTGAAGATCGCAGTGATGATGATGATGGCCACGGCGGCGTTCCAGCGCCACCGGAGGTGAGGGGGAGAGGGGCCCCCTTCTTCCTCTTCTTCCTTGACCTCCTCCCTAGATGGGAGAAGGGTTTACCCTCTGGTCCTTGGCCTCCATGGCATGGGAGGGGCGAGAGCCCCTCCGAGATTGGATCTATCTCTCTGTTTCTCTCTATTTCTGTCTGGCTCTGCGTTCTGTTCTGGCTCTGTTTCACCGTTTGTATATATATATATATATATATATATATGGAGATCCATAACTCCGATTGGCCTGAAACCTTCGCCGTGATTTTTTCCCAAATATTAGCTTTCTTGCGGCAAAAGAAGAGCATCAACCGCCTTACGGTGGGCTCACGAGGGTAGGGGGCGCGCCCCCTGCCTCGTGACCACCTCGGGCACTGGTTCGCGTTGATTTTCCTTCCGAATTTTCCATATTTTCCAAAAATAAGCTCCGTCCGTTTTTATCCCGTTTGGACTCCGTTTGATATGGATATTCTGCGAAACCAAAAACATGCAACAGACAGGAACTGGCACTGGGCACTGGATCAATATGTTAGTCCCAAAAATGATATAAAAAGTTGCCAAAAAGTATATGAAAGTTGAATAATATTGGCATGGAACAATCAAAAATTATAGATACGACGGAGACGTATCAGAGGCCACCCCTCCCTTTGGTAGCATATGGTGCATATATGGACCAAATAGCTTAACATGGGACTTTCATCCCAATCCTTGCTATGATTTCATGTGGCCGCCGTAGATCTTGAACTTTAGATGTTACAACCCTAGAAATGCGGTAAATGTCCCGAATATGGGAGGGAGGGGGGAGGCCACGCAATAAACGATCCCCATAATTTTATGTTTGTTTTATCTGGCAAGACAAACAAGTTTTTTAAAATAAGGATTTTTAGCATGTTTTAATAAGGATTTTATAATTTCACATTATAAGGTGCTTAATTTTTCCTAAAACAAATGTGTTGTAAACACACAAAGCTCCACATTAAGCCTCTAACCATCACGTTCACGTTGAACTCACCCTAAAATGAAGGAGAGGTAGATCGAATCTCCCCACGGGGGGCAACCCCCACCTAGTAGCTAAATATGGTTAGTTGAGACTTCCTCCCCAAGTCGTTTTTTGAGGCAAAATCACATTCTTTTTTGCCTCCAATATTGTGGCGAAATACATGGAAGAAAAATCGTGGGAGGCACGGTGGAACGAGTGCACCTGTTTTTCCCATCCAAAAGTGCACTAGTTGCCATATTGCATGTGAACGTGTCACCTGTACAAACAATTGAGTTGTCATTTTTATTTTGTTAACAATTCCTAAATATTGAATTTCAGCATGCACCTACCCCATGTCAGTCAGGTCAAATTTGTTTTATCCAAGCTCCGCCAGCGACCGTGCAGATTCTTGTACCATGCACGTGCTGCTCCGGGCCTGTGGCGTCCGGTACCGGACAGGGAATCTAGATGTGATGCAATACAATTCATGTTGACCCATATCATGCACCCTTAGCCAACCAAGCCGACAACATGCATCGCTAGCCACCTCGATCTAGACCATGCGGTAGTGTCCACGATGGGCATAGAAGCTCAGTTGGACATGTTTGCTGGCACTAGTGCATGATGCCCAATCTCGGTGTGCAAGACGAGTAGTCGTGTGTCGATTTGACATGCTTGGCTTACGGAGGGAGGGACTAGTTAGAGAACTAACGAACTGAGGTGGGGTCAAGGGTGGATGGATGGTGTGGGTCAACTTGGGTAAAGGGGAACGGTTTGAGGCCATTTGAACAATGTATGCCATGGCTATGGTCATGAGCTACCTCACTTGCCTTACCACGAAATTTTTCATAAGGGGACAGTGTAAACCTAAAAAAAATTGATTTTTATTTTGGATATCCTGTTTGTTACATTTATGGCATCGTGTACAACAAATTTGGGGTTATTTTGGAGATGGTCAAAAAAATCACTTCATTACACGGACCGTTTGGTCTCACTTAAGCGAGCTTTCTAACAAGGTGGTTTTTTCGACCACATCCAAATCACCTGAAATTTTGTACACATGATCTTTTCATAAACATAGACAGAATTTGAAATTTTTCCAATTTTTTTAGAATTTTATCTAATTTATAGTGGCTCAGTGAAACTCAGGTACATACCTCTGACTTTACCATATGGGCCAGGAATGCATGCCCGTGGGATGTTGATTTCTCCTGCTAGTAGGCCCCACGGGTCATACACAGAAGTGGATAGGGAACGTGCTGTTTCAGTGAGAGAGGCTCATGCAATTGGTCTCTCAGCCGCGTCTATAAGTAGGTGCGTGCGCGTCTCGCTTGGCGAGGTGGGACTAAACTCCCACCACTCGTCAGTTGCGCCCGCTGCGTCTCAGCGTTGGGCTATCGCAGGCGAACCTCACCCGCGTGCTGGACCACGCGTCCCTGTAGATGGTTGGGCTGGCCCATCATGTATGCATATCCTTTTTCTTTTTTGTTTTTCACATATTCTCTTTCATTTATTATTATACAGTTCTAAAACAAAGGTTGTTGTAAACGCACAAAACTCCTTCTTCAACCTCTCACCATCACGTTCACGTTGAACTCACCCTAAAATCAAGGAGAGGTAGATCGAATCTCCCCACGGGGGACAACCTCCACAGAGTAGCTAAATATGGTTACTTCAGATTTTCTTCCCAAGTCGTTTTTTGAGGGGAAAATACATTTTTTTCCTCCAATATTTGTGGTGAAATACATGGAACAAAAATCATGGGAGGCACGGGGGCTACCTGTTTTTTCCCCTCCAAAAGTGCACTTGTTGCCAAAATGCATGTGAACTTGTCATATTCCACATTTTCCTTAATACATGTTGTACACCTACAAAAACAATTGAATTGTCGTTTTCATTTTGTTATCAATTCCTAAATCTTGAATGTCAGCATGCACCTATCCCATGGCGTCTCATCCAAGCTCCCGCATCAACCACGTAGATTCTTCTACCATGCATGTGTGCTGCTCCGGCGCCCGGTACAAGAGAGGGGAATCTTGATCCGATGTGATGCGATTCATGTCTACCCATAGCGTGCACCGCTAGGCAACCGGGCTGACAACATGCACCGCTAGCCGCCTCGATCCAGATAATGGGCAAAGATGCTCGGCTGGACATGTTTGTTGGCACTAGTGCATGATGCGCCAATCTTGGTGTGCAAGACGTGTAGCCGTGTGTCGTTTTAACATGCTTGGCATACCGAGGGAAGGGACTCGTTGGAGATCCAACGAACCGAGGTGGGGTCGAGGGTGGATGGATGGTGTGGGTCAACTTGGCTAAAGGTGTACGGTGGGTGTCTATGTGGCAAGTGTGCATGCATGGTGTGAATCCAAGTGTGTGTGATGCACAGTACGGGCCTTTTTGGATATGGCCCACATGAAGCAGCAACGAATTTTGAGGAAAATGAAGGAACAGGCCCCACACTCCGTCTGCATGCTGAACTCGTTCCCTCCATTGGCTAGATCTAGCATGCGATATGGCATGCCATCCACATAGCCCGCATTAGGGTTTACGTGTGCCGCTCTCGGTGTTTGACCACACCCTTCATGGGTCATACGACGAGACCATGACAGGCCCCGTGAAGCACCGCCTAGACACAAACCGGACGCGTTACCTCTTGATAGCTATATCCAAAGCACATGCCACTAGTAGAAAACGAAGCTTTAGCGCCGGTTCATAAGGGCCTTTAGTGCCGGTTTCATAACCGGCACTAAAGGGTGGGCACTAAAGCCCCCCCCCCTTTAGTACCGGTTCGGCACGAACCTGAAAGTGCGTTATATCGACTAGAGGGGGGGTGAATAGGCAATTTTTATGAAAGTCTTCAAAACGTGGAAGTTTTGAAGACTAACGATAGAAATAAGCCTATTACCATGCAGCGGAAGGTAGACTACACTAGGCAAACCATAGTCAGGTATTCAATGAAGTGAAAGCACAATGACTGATAGCAGCTAGGTAGTAAGGATCAGGTAGGAATATATTATGAAGCCAATCAGAACAAGTAGTCACTCAGTGAAGACAAAAGATAAGGCAATCATACAATGACTTCACAAGGAGCAATCGGTAAGTAAAGGGAAGGAAAGGATGAAACCAATGACTCTCTGAAGACAATGATTTGTTAGACCAGTTCCAGTTGTTGTGACAACTGTACGTCTGGTTAGGGCAGCTAGGTATTTAAATCTTAGGACACACAGTCCCGGACACCCAGTCCTGAACACGCAGCTCAGGACACCCAGTCCTCACCGTATTCCCCTTGAGCTAAGGTCACACAGACCTCGCTCAATCACTCTGGTAAGTCTTCAAGGTAGACTCCCAAACCTTCACAGACTTCGTTCACCGGCAATCCAAAATGTCTCTTGGATGCTCAGAACGCGACGCCTAACCGGCTGGAGGATGCACAATCCTCAAGTGTAATAAGTCTTCAGATCACTCAGGCAAGAAGACTTAAGTGATGCCTAATTCTCTCTGGCTCTGGGTGGTTAGGGCTTTTCCTCGCAAGGAATTCTCTCTCTCAAAGGCTTCGAGGTGGGTTGCTCTTAAACGACAAAAGCCGTATTCTCAATCTGAGCAGCCAGCCGTTTATGGTTGTAGGGGGTGGGCTATTTATAGCCACTTGGCAACCCGACCTGATTTGTCTGAAATGACCCTGGGTCACTAAGGAACTGACATGTGTTCCAACGGTCAGATTTCAAACTCACATGGAAACTTTACTTGGGCTACAAGTAAAGCTGACTTGTCCGACTCTGGACAAGATTCGCTCTCATAGTCTTCACTCGAAGACATAGGTTTTTGGTTAGGCATCACTTCAGTCATTCTGACTGGTTCTCTTGGACCCCACTTAATAGTACGGTGGTTCCTATGACTCAACACAAATGAAGAAGAACTACGAAAGATCTAAGTCTTCGAGCTCCGTAGGCTTCATGCGGTGTCTTCTCTTGTCATAGTCTTCAATGTGAATATCTTCATATACCACCTTTGACTTCAATGTCTTCATACATTTTTAGGGGTCATCTCTGGTAGGAAAACCGAATCAATGAGGAACTTCTACCTGTGTTATCTTGCAATTCTCACAAACACATTAGGCACTCAACTAGGTTTGTCATCAATACTCCAAAACCAACTAGGGGTGGCACTAGATGCACTTACAATCTCCACCTTTTTGGTGATTGATGACAAACTAGTTGAAGTTTTCAACGGGGAATATAATCTGTGAAATTGTAAAGGATAAGGAATTGTCTTCATAAGTTGCAAGGGCTCCCCCTGAAGATGTGCATATAAATAATTTGCTTTTGGAATGCAAATGCACATGGCAGGTTGTACTTGTGGAGATCCACTTCAACTTATGATGACAATCCACTATTCATGAGAAGGTATGTGAAAATAATGACATGCATAATGAAAAATGGACGTCTGCAGAATGATCTAAGTGCGGAATTTATCGTCGCACATGCGGAATTTATCATCGCAAAACAAGTTGGCAAATAAGTAGCAGACGACCATCGAGTTTAAGTGTTACAACTCAAAGAACCAAATGTAGCAAAACGAGAGTTGTAAGCATGAAGCAAAATATAAAGCACCCGCCCATATGGACCCGCTTGAAGACTATCAACCTCATATGCTTCTCCCCCTTTTGTCAGTGAGGACCAAAAAGGTTTGAAGACATAGAGCATCTACTCGTTCCCATGAGGAGTAGGTGAAGTAGCAGGGTCGTCGGTGGTGTTTGGCGGTGCAGAAGAGCTTGGAGCAGATTTGAAGTGTGCTGAAGGAGGTGGCGGTGAAGTAGCATCATCTTCATCCTCGCTAACTCTGGCAGTCACTGTTGCAGCAGAGGAAGAGAACTCAAAGTCTTCAAGGGATGGTGTTCCTCGCAGCACAACCCTTCGAGGAGGCGTGGAGTCAAACTTGAATCGCTCAGTGAAGCCATCCTCTTGAAGATCAGCTTCAGAACACATCATTGTTAGCCCTTTCCATGTGCGGCGACAGGTTTCATGGGTAACGAAAGCATTCTTGGTGGCAAGATTTCGAATGCGATTAACATCCACCAAGAGGCTTTTCATCTGACGCTTCAACCAGTCATGATGCCTATCATGTTTTTGATGAAGGGCCACAAGAAGCTCTCGATCGTTGAGAACACGAGTGCGCTTCTTGGGTCTTGGAGCAGTTGTACTATCAGTGGATTTAGTGGAAGCAGGGTGTGGTGCACGTGTAGTGCCAGCCAAAGGATACACCCGAGTGACTGCTTCAACTCCTTCAATGTTCTGCGTGAAACTCTAATGCTCTGCATTCTGAAGACTTAGAGGTTCCTTGGCAGGCTCAGGATAGATGGCTTCAATTGAGATATCCACATCAGGCAGAAAAATGCGATGATTGCGAGCTGATGGCTGATATGAGATATCGGAGTGAAGTTTGATTAGCCGCATTACCCATGGGGCGTAGAACTTCAAGCCAAACAAATTAGTGCCTGATGCAGCAAGTTGGCGAATGAATAAATCCTATGCATTGAAGCATTTTCCATGAAGAATACAGAAGACCAATGTCTTCATTGCACCCTCAAGCTTGGCATGTGGAGAGTGCCCTTTGATGGGCCAGAGAGTCCGCCTGAGAATGTGATAGATGGTTCTTGGCGGATACTCAAGGTCTTCAACGAAGAACTCCGTGGGATAAGAAGCATCTTGGGGCAATGGCTTCATCATGCTGAGCATCTGACTCATATTAGGTTCAGGATTCTTGAAGATGCTCTCAATAGCTTCACTATGCAGCTCATAGCCATGCTCGAAGAGATCGCCAGGAGTGGGCAAGCCAGTGAGCTCAATGATGTCAAAGGCTTTTGCTTCGTGATGAACATTTCTAGTCATCCACTCCAGGACCCAAGTCTTCGGATCTCTGGTATCCCCTCAAATGTGAAGTGTGGCATAGAATTGGAGGAGCAGCTCTTCATTCCAATGCTCTTGGTCAGTAACGAATGGCAGTAGACCAACTTCCTTGAAGCAATCCAAAGCTTCTTCCAGACAGGGCAGACCAGCTATAGCTTTAATGTCAAGGCGCTTGTGTGGGAAGATGCGACCTTGGTTGTAGAGAATGCATGAGTAATAGCTTCGCTGAGGATAGCTCCAGAACCGATCAGATGATATCCTTTCCCTTGAGTAGGGGTTCCTGGAGCTTTTGAAGAATGTGTTGTCTGCTCTGAAGCCATTGATATTGAAGGAGCCAGGTGCTGATGCAGGACCTGGGAACCTTGGCAATCTTGGGATTGGCTTCTGTACCTGAGGCCTGTGCTCAACATGATAGTCGAACTGAGGACCGGCAGAAGACTCAGGAACAGAAGTGTCAGGATCAGTGGCTTCACTGTCTTCTGATGCTTTTGGTGGGGAGGGCTCCACCTTAGCTTCATTGGTGGTTGTGGTAGCCTCAAGATTTGCATCCTCCACTTGACGAGTTGGAGGGTCGGTCATAAGCACGTTCTCCTCGAGAACTGCTTCTTGATGGGACAGGGGGTTGGGAACTTGTGGAACTTCTTCTTCCGCGGCTGATGCAGCCGAAATGTCTTCAGCAGAGACTTGAGGCCTTGGACCTTTGTGAAGCCTGCGCAATGCTGGCGACGCTTGTGCAGTTGGAGTTGGCTGGGCCTCACAATCTTCTTCCTCTTGTGGGCAATCCGCCCATGAAGCATCCTGAGCGATTGGCGTCAGAGGACGACCAATGCTGATGAGTTCGCTGTTCTCGAACTAAGGAAGGACTGCACCATCTTCTACATTGTCATGTTGACCAATGTCTTCAGCAGCGATGGGATCAGCTGCTGGAATGTCTTCAGTTCCATGAGCCTCTGTGAAAGCAGGCACATGGATGGTCAGTTGGCGTTCTTGTGGATTGGCGTCGGGGTGAACCATGGAAATGGGTTCAACAACCAAGGGCTCTGTGAGAGCAGCCCGAGCTTTCTTGGTCTTTCTCTTTTTCTTGGAGGGGGCAGAAGGAGAGGCTTCAGGATATTTCCTTTTCCTCGCTTCAGCCTCAGCAGTCCTCGTCTTCTTGAGCTCTGAAGCTGTTGACCGGCTTTTTGGCTTCGATCCAGTCATTCTTGTGGGGAAGACAATCGGAACTGCTTCCTGCCTTGGTGCATCGGGTTCAGCCATAACAGGCTTCTTCTTCTTCTTTGCGGCCATCCTGGGGTCGATGCCAGGACGCCCAAGTGCCTTGCGCTTCTCAGCCTCATTGTAGGCTTGCACACATCTGTCAGCCAGAGTCTTCACGCGCTCACGCGAACCCTGAGCTTCTGCATGTTTCTTCAGAAAGGCTTCCTTGAGCTCGTGCATCATGATCTTGAAGTTGTTCACATCTTGCATGCTGAGCTTGGCCATATGCTTCTTGAACTGAGCCTTTTCATAGTCAATCTTTTGCTTCAGTTCAACAACGTGCTGGGCGATGGCTAGTTCTGAAGCAATGGCGCCATGGAAGGCGACACTGAGGCCAATGGGTAGCTGCAGATCATCAAAGCTGATGTTTGGTGTGTCAAACCATTCATCAATGAAGTTGTGAATGATTGTGACATCAAAGAGCGGCAGATCATTGAAGATTTCAGCCTCTTCTTTGCTCTTGATGAGTTGCTCAAGAGCGTCATCTGCGAGATCTTCGTCACTTGATAGATCAATGTCATCATTGCGCAGAATGGCAGCAGCTGTGAGCCCTTGGCCAGTGTGTGGCAGAGGCATCTTGCTCTTCTGGGGCTTGGAGATGTGTGAAAAGTCTTCAGACTGCACACTATCTTCAGGAGGTGCAGTTGCCAGTGGCTTTGCCCGTGAGATTTTTGGTGAAGGGGCAGGCTTTGAAGCTTTAGGCTTCTTCGACTTCTGAGGCGTTGGTGCTGCAGGCGCTTCATCTGAGTCAGCGTCAGCTGCAGGCTCATTCACTACAGTTCCTTGAACCAAGATGTGGGTGATGAGGCCTGCAAGGTTGTAGGAGGGGTCGATGACATTGGGTTCTGCATCTCGTGTGCCATCTGCCCTTGGTGCTGAGGGACTAGGGTTGAAGTCTAACCCCAAAGTCTTCTTGTTCTGCTTCGCTGAGTTCTGGGCAAACTGGAAGTTGCGTTTGAACAGATTGTTGTCACGACACCATAGAAGTGACGATGGGTCTGCATCAGCAGGTTGTGGCCCACGGACCATACAGGGATAGAAGCCTTGAGCAATGGCTTCATCTCTGGACCTGGGTAGAAGATTCTTGTATAGGATGTCTCCCCACGGTCTCTTGATGGCACATTTCTCAGCATATTCCTGGGTCACAAACCGGTATTTGAACCATTGTTCTGCCCAATATCTTCGAATCCACAGGATTCGGGTCTTGCGCTGACTATAATCCTCTTCAGGATCTGTCTTGTAAAGTTCTAAGAGGTCATCAGGCAGATCTCTGGATGTTCCGCCACGACGCTATCTGCCTCCCTTCCTTGCAGCTTTCTCTGAAGCCATGAATTTTAACTTGAAAGGCTTCAAAACGTTCAAAGGCTTCAAAGGTTTTTTCTTGCTAGACCAACAGGAACTGGCTTCGGGAGAGTTTATGTGATGCTGCAAGAACTCTGCAAATGAATGCAGACTATGAGAACCAAAGGATTCTCCCACGGACATGTACCTGTGACAGCATTAAGGTGCGAGGGAAGGGGAAGAGGTCATATGCATTCTCAGAAGATTTTGAAGATAAATCAGTTTGGAAGACATTGACCTCATCGTGCGAAGACATTCACTCATAGATAAGGAGTTGGTTCCAGATTTGTACGAATCCACAGATCAGTACAAGTGAGGAATCTAACTACTTTGTGAAGCATAAGTGAATATTCTAGGCATGTTATGAGATGCAGTATGAACAAGATCTAACATGTGTGAACAGAAACTGCTTGTGATAGAAAGTGACAAATCTATAGGATCAACGGTGTTGTAAAAAGGAAGTTTTATTTACCACACTAAGAACTGCTAGACGCAGTGGAAGATGAGGCCGAGCAGTTCGATCTTCCGTGCCCTAACTTGGCGACGGAGGACACCTACGGCGACGGCGGAGAGGACGATATCCGCGGTCGGCGTGAAGATGGCGTCGGAGAGGTTGCGGCAGCGAAGCACTTCCTCGCCGGCGTCGTCGAGGGCTAGCGGTGGCGCTAGGGTTCATGCGAGAGTGGAAGAAGAGATAATGACCGCTGTGAAGTGTGTATTTATAGGTACAGGGGCGGCACGGCGTTATTACACAGGTGCCCCTGGCGATTCGCATCTGAGGAACACGTGGCCATCATGCGGAAGTTTGGGGTTTGTTCCACATCCCACGCACGCCTGGATTGTCAGGTGGTCGTTCCTACTTCTCCGGGTTTCAAGTGGAGGAATGAGCATTGAAAACGGACTTAATGGTTGTCTCTGTATCTTCTGCTAACAAGGACGCAGAGAAGACATTCGACAGTTTCAATAGAATGCATGTGATTTGGAGAGATAGAATTTGAGATAGAAAGCCTAGAGAGGTTAGGGTCCGATCACATTCACTTAGTTCAAAAGATTCAACAAGAAGACATAGCTATAAGTGAATGCTGTTGAAGACAGAACACTAGTATATATATAATCAACACAGTGAAGATAATCATGAAGACATGTTGAGAGATAGAATTTGAGATAGAAAGCCTAGAGAGGTTAGGGTCCGATCACATTCACTTAGTTCAAAAGATTCAACAAGAAGACATAGCTATAAGTGAATGCTGTTGAAGACAGAACACTAGTATATATATATATATATAATCAACACAGTGAAGATAATCATGAAGACATGTTGAGATTGAAGCTAAACCAAATGTGAAGACATTGCAAGGTAACGCCATGAGTGAAACACTTCAAAGTAGAACGTTTGGTGGTGGCGTTACCCACCGTATAGGAAGTATTAGACCCAGACACGGCGCACAATTATCGTGGCGCTCCGAAGTCAAATTCCACATTAATGTATTCACACCTAGAATGTATGTCTTCATTGATTGAAGATATACTTTACTTTGTGTGTTGCACATCTAAGTCATCAATATGCATAAGGGTTAGGATGTGTGCCTGATCACAGGACATTTGAGGATTCTAGGATATTTAGCTCACACCGTAACTTGCAAAATCTCTTCTCATCCAAGGGCTTGGTGAAGATATCTGCCAACTGCTCTTCAGTGTTGACGTGTATGATATCAATATCTTCCTTCACAACATGATCTCTGAGAAAGTGATGATGAATTTCAATGTGCTTTGTCTTCGAGTGCTGAACTAGGTTGTTGGCAATCTTGATGGCACTTTCATTGTCGCAGTAAAGTGGCACTTGCTTCAGATGAATGCCATAGTCCTTGAGTGTTTGCTTCATCCACAGAAGCTGAGCGTAGCAAGATCCAGCAGCAATGTATTCAGATTCAGCAGTGGAGAGAGATACACAGTTCTGCTTCTTTGAAGACCAACATACAAGTGATCGTCCCAGAAAGTGACACGTGCCTGATGTAGACTTGCGATCAACTTTGTCACCAGCATAATCAGCATCCGAGAATCCAACCTGATCAAACTCTGAGCCCTTTGGATACCATAATCCTAGAGTTGGGGTGTGAGCCAAATATCGAAGAATTCGCTTCACAGCTAAGTGATGCGACTCCTTTGGTGCCGCTTGAAATCGAGCACACATGCAAACACTAAGCATAATATCTGGCCTAGATGCCCATAGATAAAGTAAAGAACCAATCATGGAGCGGTATACCTTTTGATCGAACTCTTTACCATTGTTGTCAGGACCTAGATGATGTTTGGCTGGCATTGGTGTTGTGAAGCCTTTGCAGTCTTGCATACCAAACTTCTTCAGGCAATCTTTGAGATACTTTTCTTGAGATATGAAGATGCCATTGCGTTGTTGTCGTATTTGAGGACCGAGGAAGAACTTCAGCTCTCCCATCATGGACATCTGATATTGCTCTTGCATCATATATCCAAACTCTTCACTGTACTTCTGATTGGTGCAGGCAAAGATAATGTCATCCACATATATTTGGCACACAAACAGTTCACCATCATATGTCTTCGTGAAGAGAGTGGGGTCTAGGGAACCAGGTATGAAGCCTTTGCTCTTGAGGAAGTATTTGAGTGTGTCATACCAGGCCCGAGGGGCTTGTTTGAGGCCATACAGTGCCGTTTTGAGCTTGTATACCATGTCAGGATGTTTTGGACCTTCAAAGCCAGGCGGTTGTGCAACATACACTTCTTCTTCAATCTTGCCATTGAGAAAGGCACTCTTCACATCCATTTGATATAGAAGTATGTTATGATGATTTGCATAGGCCAGTAGTATACGTATGGCTTAAAGTCTAGCCACAGGAGCAAATGTTTCATCGAAGTCAATGCCTTCCACTTGAGTATATCCTTGAGCAACGAGACGAGCTTTGTTTCTGACAACTTGACCATGCTCATCTTGCTTGTTGCGGTATATCCATTTGGTGCCTATTATATTGTGCTTCCATGGATCAGGACGCATAACCAGTTCCCATACATTATTCAGCTCAAACTGTTGAAGCTCTTCTTGCATAGCTTGAATCCATTCAGGTTCCATGAAGGCTTCTTCATCTTTCTTGGGTTCTGTTATTGAGACGAATGAGAAGTGCCCACCAAAATTTGCCAGCTGAGTTGCCTTTGAACGAGTGAGTGGACCGGGTGCATTGATGCTATCAATTATTCTTTCAATCTACACTTCATTGGCAACGCGAGGATGTATAGGGCGAAGATTTTGCTCTTGCTGATCATTGTCATTGTTAGAGGGAATGTCTTCAGGCTGAGCATTGTCTTCATGTTGATCAGGTGCTGAGATGATAAGTTCTTCTTCAGGATGAGCTTCAGAAGGTATAATTTCTCCAGTTCCCATTAGCTTGATTGATTCACTGGATGGAACTTCATCTAGCACATTTGGCAGTTGCTCTCTTTGTGAACCATTGGTCTCATCGAACCGCACATCCACTGTTTCAACCACTTTGTAATGAAAAAGATTGAAGACTCTGTAGGAGTGCGAATCCTTTCCATATCCAAGCATAAAACCCTCATGTGCTTTTGGTGCAAACTTTGAGGTGTGATGTGGGTCCTTGATCCAGCACCTGGCACCAAATACTCTGAAGTAACTGACATTTGGCTTCTTGCCGGTAAGGAGCTCATAAGATGTCTTGTTCAGAAGCTTGTGAAGATAAACACGATTGATTGTATGGCATGCAGTATCAATGGCTTCAGGCCAGAATTTTCTTGGAGTCTTGTATTCATCTAGCATCGTTCTGGCCATCTCAATGAGTGTTCCGTTCTTGCGTTCAACGACGCCATTCTGCTGTGGCGTGTACGGGGCCGAGAATTCATGTGTGATGCCCAAGGTATCAAGATATGTATCAAGGCCAGTGTTCTTGAATTCAGTGCCATTGTCACTTCTTATGTGATTTATCTTGGCGCCATAATTGTTCATTGCTTGATTGGCGAAGCGTCTGAAGACATCCTGCACTTCAGTCTTGAAAAGAATTATGTGCAGCCAAGTATATCTAGAGTAATCATCAACAATGATGAAGCCATAGAGACAAGCAGTAGTAGTAAGAGTTGAGTAATGAGTGGGACCGAAAAGATCCATGTGAAGCAGTTCGAAGGGTCGAGTAGTGGTCATGATTGTCTTCGAGGGATGTTTGGCTCTCGTCATCTTTCCTGCTTCACAGGCACCGCATAAGTGATCTTTCTTGAACTTGACGCCCTCGATGCCTATGACATGCTTCTTCTTTGCAAGAGTGTGGAGGTTCCTCATGCCAGCATGCCCAAGCCTCCGATGCCAGAGCCAGCATTCTGAAGCTTTTGCTAGAAGACATACGGCGAGCTGTGGCCTTGCTGAGAAATCTACCACGTACAAATCATCTTTCCGATACCCTTCAAACACTAGAGATTTGTCAGATTCCATTAGAACAAGGCAGCGATATTTTCCAAATATTACGATCATGTTTAAATCGCAAAGCATTGAGACAGACATTAAGTTGAAGCCAAGGGATTCAACAAGCATGACTTTATCCATGTGTTGATCCCTTGAGATTGCAACTCTACCTAGACCCAATACCTTACTTTTACCAGTGTCAGCAAATGTGATGTGGCTCTTGTCGGATGGACGTAAGGTTGAGTCCATAAGAAGGCTTCTTTTGCCAGTCATGCGATTTGTACACCCACTATCAATAATCCATTCTGAAGACACTGGTGTCGTACCCTACAGTGCAGTTAGGGGGATAGGCTTCACGAAGAGAATTGTGAAGCAAAAACATTTGATGAGCCAGTGGGTTATGAAAACTTAGATCCAGATTAGGGCTAATAGGGAGAGTGGCATGCGATTCAGGAACGAAGTACATAGTAATGCCATTCGGGCATTTGATCTTGCGCCCTACAAGATGTTTAAGGTCCCCAGCAATAGCGTCAGACGATTTTGGTTTTCTGCTGGAGACCTTTCCCTGCAAAAGAGAGTTAAGCTTTCTTAGCCACCCACATCTTCAAGAGTGGCTTAGAAGCAATAAGTCTAAGTGCAGCATATGAGAACTTTGGCTTTGGAGCCCTAGCAAACAGTCTTGCAGGCGGACAATAGTACTCATAAGAATAAGCAGAATAGTTCTTGGTCTTATGAACATGATGGTTTGATGAACCAGTCTCATATTCATATGCCTGAGTATGGTTTCCCTGCAAAACATTTGTGTTAGTCCGACTCAGGTGAGTCCTCTGTCTGTATGAAGCCTTTGGACCGTATGAAGCCTTTGGACTGAGGTTTGTCTTCTTCAAGTGAGGTGTCATGATGACATTCACAGGAAGATTCTCCAGACACCTTTTCGGAACCCAGATCTTCTTCATAGGCGGTCCATTCCTGCAGTTAGTACCAATGTACCTGGCAAACACTTCACCATTCTGATTCTTAAACAGTTTACAGTTTGCATCAAGAGATTCATCGATGATAATGGGGTTAGCACAAGTGAAGCCAGATAGATTGGATGGATCAGCTGAAGGTTCCTTTGCAGCAACCCATGTGGTTTTCGGGTACTGCTCAGGCTTCCAGTAAGAGCCATCAGCATTCATTTTCCTTACGAACCCAACACCCTCTTTCCTAGGGTTTTGGTTCAGTATCTGCTTTTTAAGGACATCACATAGTGTCTGATGCCCTTTAAGACTTTTGTACATCCCTGTTTCAAGCAATGTCTTCAATCCAGCATTCTCATCAGCAATAGCAGTGGTATCCTCAGCAGAGGGATTAGTTACCACATCAATAGTTGAAGATATTGCAACAGTAGCAGCAGTAGAACATTCAGCAACAGAAGCGGCATTATCACGCTCAATGCATTTAAGACATGGTGGTTCAAATCCTTCCTGAGCAGAACTGATCTGTTCGGCACGAAGTGACTCATTTTCCCTTTGAAGATCTTCATGAGCCGCTCTCAATTTCTTAAGATCTTGCTTCCTTTGAAGATAATCATAGGAAAGCTTCTCATGAGTTGTTGAGAGAGTTTCATGACGACTTTCAATTACCTGATACTTAACGTGAAGATTTTTTTATGTCTTCAATTAATGATTCAGATCGAGTCATTTCAGCACCCAACAGATCATCGTTTCTATCTAACAGTTTTTGAATATGTTCCATAGCTTTCTGTTGTTCAGTTGCAATTTTAGCAAGTGTTTTGTAGCTGGGTTTTGAACCACAATCAGAGTCATCGTCACTAGATGTTTGATAGTGAGTAGTGCATGTGTTTACCTTGGCACCGCGTGCCATGAAGCAGTAGGTAGGAGCGGAGTAGTCCTTGTCATTTCCATCGGTGTCGGTGATGAAGTCATTGTCTTCAGTGTTGAAGATGGACTTTGCAACGTATGCCGTAGCCAGACTTGCAATGCCAGAGTCGGACTCCTCCTCAGACTCCACCTCCGCCTCCTCAGAAGCAGACTCCTCCTCTGAGTCCATTTCCTTGCCAACAAACGCACATGCCTTGCCAGATGAGCTCTTCTTGTGTGATGAAGACTTTGAGGAAGACTTGGAAGAAGACTTTGAGTATTTCTTCTTCTTCTTGTCGTCAGAGTCATATTCCTTGCTCTTCTTCTTCTTTCTGTTCTCATTGTCCCACTGCGGACACTCAGAGATGAAGTGTCCAGTTTTCTTGCACTTGTGGCATGTTTTCTTCTTGTAGTCATGAGCAGAAGCTTCATCATTCCTTGAGCTTGATCGTGAAGACTTTCTGAAGCCTTTCTTCTTGGTGAATTTTTGGAACTTCTTCACAAGCATAGCAAGTACCCTTCCAATGTCTTCAGGATCATCAGAACTGCTGTCAGATTCTTCTTCAGATGAGGAGACAGCTTTTGCCTTCAAGGCACGAGTTTGCCCATAGTTTGGACCATAGATATCTCTTTTCTCAGAAAGCTGAAACTCATGTGTGTTGAGCCTCTCAAGTATGTCAGACGGCTCGAGTGTCTTGAAATCAGGACGTTCTTGAATCATCAGGGCTAGGGTGTCAAACAAACTGTCAAGTGATCTCAGTAGTGTCTTGACGACTTCATGCTTGGTGATCTCAGTAGCGCCGATGGCTTGAAGCTCATTTGTGATGTCAGTGAGTCGGTCAAATGTGAGTTGGACATTCTCATTGTCATTTCGCTTGAAGCGGTTGAAGAGGTTGCGAAGGATGCTGATTCTCTGATCTCTCTGGGTTGAGACACCTTCATTGACCTTGGAGAGCCAGTCTCAGACCAGCTTAGATGTTTCCAAAGCACTCACACGGCCATACTGTCCTTTAGTCAGATGACCACAGATGATATTCTTGGCAGTAGAGTCCAGTTGAACGAACTTCTTGACATCAGCAGCAGTGACACGTTCTCCAGCCTTGGGAACGCCGTTCTTGACGACATACCATAGGTCGACGTCAATGGCTTCAAGATGAATGCGCATCTTATTCTTCTAGTAGGGATATTCAGTTCCATCGAAGACGGGGCACGCAGCGGAGACTTTAATTATCCCTGCAGTCGACATAGCTAAAACTCCAGGTGGTTAAACCGAATCACACAGAACAAGGGAGCACCTTGCTCTGATACCAATTTAAAGTGCGTTATATCGACTAGAGGGGGGGTGAATAGGCGATTTTTATGAAAGTCCTCAAAACATGGAAGTTTTGAAGACTAACGATAGAAATAAGCCTATTACCATGCAGCGGAAGGTAGACTACACTAGGCAAACCATAGTCAGGTATTAAATGAAGTGAAAGCACAATGACTGATAGCAGCTAGGTAGTAAGGATCAGGTAGGAAGATATTATGAAGCCAATCAGAACAAGTAGTCACTCAGTGAAGACAAAAGATAAGGCAATCATACAATGACTTCACAAGGAGCAATCAGTAAGTAAAGGGAAGGAAAGGATGAAACCAGTGACTCTCTGAAGACAATGATTTGTTGGACCAGTTCTAGTTGCTGTGACAACTGTACGTCTGGTTAGGGCGGCTAGGTATTTAAACCTTAGGACACACAGTCCCGGACACCTAGTCCTGAACACGCAGCTCAGGACACCCAATCCTCACCGTATTCCCCTTGAGCTAAGGTCACATAGACCTCGCCCAATCACTCTGGTAAGTCTTCAAGGTAGACTCCCAAACCTTCACAGACTTCGTTCACCGGCAATCCACAATGTCTCTTGGATGCTCAGAACGTGACGCCTAACCGGCTGGAGGATGCACAGTCCTCATGTGTAATAAGTCTTCAGAACACTCAGACAAGAAGACTTAAGTGATGCCTAATTCTCTCTGGCTCTGGGTGGTTAGGGCTTTTCCTCGCAAGGATTTCTCTCTCTCAAAGGCTTCGAGGTGGGTTGCTCTCAAACGACAAAAGCCGTATTCTCAATCTGAGCAGCCAACCGTTTGTGGTTGTAGGGGGTGGGCTATTTATAGCCACTTGGCAACCCGACCTAATTTGTCCGAAATGACCCTGGGTCACTAAGGAACTGACACATGTTCCAACGGTCAGATTTCAAACTCACACGGCAACTTTACTTGGGCTACAAGTAAAGCTGACTTGTCCGACTCTGGACAAGATTCGCTCTCATAGTCTTCACTCGAAGACATAGGTTTTTGGTTAGGCATCACTTCAGTCATTCTGACTGGTTCTCTTGGACCCCACTTAATAGTACGGTGGTTCCTATGACTCAACACAAATGAAGAAGAACTATGAAAGATCTAAGTCTTCGAGCTCCATAGGCTTCATGCGGTGTCTTCTCTTGTCATAGTCTTCAATGTGAATATCTTCATATACCACCTTTGACTTCAATGTCTTCATACATTTTTAGGGTTCATCTCTGGTAGGAAAACTGAATCAATGAGGGACTTCTACCTGTGTTATCCTGCAATTCTCACAAACACATTAGTCCCACAACTAGGTTTGTCGTCAATACTCCAAAACCAACTAGGGATGGCACTAGATGCACTTACAGAACCGGCGCTAAAGTGTCACCACGTGGCGTGAGCTCGCGCCCTGGTATGGGGGACCTTTAGTACCGGTTGGTGTTACCAACTGGTACTAAAGGTTTTTTTTGAAAATTTTGGGGAAAATTTTGATTTTTTTTTTGATTTTTTATTTTTCTGAAATATTTGATGATTTAGTCTCTAATCACCTCTCTTAACTGCTCAAGTGTGGATCACTCATTTCAAATCGCCTGACTTCCCGGCCAGTCACCCATCCTCTCACTCCCCCGGCCTGAGCACGCTTAACTTCGGAGTTCTATTCCCCCTACATTCCAAGTCTGCACTTATTGCTTTCCTGACAAATGTAAGCTGTCAATCCTATTAACCCTCAGCAGTTTAGCTTGAGCATTAGGTCACACGTTTCACCGTTTGAGTTTGAAACTATTATTCTAAAAAACAGTAATTATTTAGTAACACTAATATTTCTTCAATAAGTTTGACCATAGTTTGACCACAGTTTGACCATAGTTTGACCAGATTTGACCAAAATTTAAAAAATTGAAATAATTATTTAGTAACACTAATATTCTTGAATAATTATGTAGTAACATTAATACTTCTTGAATAACTAGTTTGACCAGATTTAACCAATTTTTTTAAACTAAAATTTGACCATATCTTTTTTTCCTTTTGGAATTTGAGGATTCTAAAAAATTGCAAACAGGCCATAGGCTGTCTCCATCGGATTCAACCAATTTTCGTGCTGAATTTTTTGATATATTATACGTTTTTTTCCGACATCGTATGCAAAAGTTATAGGCGTTTTACATTTTCCCTACACTTTTTGCAAAACATGTCCAAATTTAAGTTTTCAAATTTTCCTAACTAGTAGATGTAGTAATATAACTACCTCTCAAAGGATTTTATTTTTTGAAGTTTTTATCATTTTCCGACACACGGGGGGGGGGGGGGGGGTAGAGTTTGAAAATTGCCCTATAGTACCGGTTTGTGTCACAAACCGGTACTATAGGTCAGACCCCTTTAGTACCGGTTCGTGGCACAAACTGGTACTAAAGGTTAGCCCTTTAGTACCGGTTTGTGGCACGAACCAGTACTAAAGGTTCAACACGAACCGGCATTAATGCATAGCCGTTCGAACCAGCACTAATGGTACCATTAGTACCGGGCTAAAATCAAACCGGCACTAATGTGTCTCACATTAGGTCCTTTTTCTACTAGTGTGCACACCCGCCGTCTAGACCCACGTGTGGAGCATCACATAGGCATTTAGACTCATACGTGGACATGCATCCTCTTGGTAGACGTTTAGACTCATGCGTTATCTCTTGGTAGCTAGATCCAAACTGGATTCACACCACTTACGCCAGTCCCCGAACCATGCATCCCCGTTGTTTAGACTCATACGTGGACATGTGCATGCATGTTGTGGGTCCAGTTGAGTGCGATGCACGAGACATGCCTTGATTACTAGGTATAACATCACGTGGCATCGAGATTTGAGGCAAATGAAGGAACGGGTCGCGCACTCCTTTCACAGGCCGGACGCATTCTCTCTCGATGGCTTGATCCGACATGCGATATGTTTCCGTTTGCACACAGCCTATGTGAGGGCCAATGCATGCTGCTCTCGATGTTTTACCACACCCTCTAGGGGTTGTACGATAACACCACACCCGGTCCGGTGAATTTTTAGCCCCTCATGAATTTGCATTGATTATAACGACAGCAGACGGGCATCATAGCCGTAGAGAACGGCTTCCAGGCCATGCCTCCCGTTGGTA
This sequence comes from Triticum aestivum, assembly GCF_018294505.1. Classification (NCBI taxonomy): domain Eukaryota; kingdom Viridiplantae; phylum Streptophyta; class Magnoliopsida; order Poales; family Poaceae; genus Triticum; species Triticum aestivum. The sequence continues at coordinate 42,851,165 of NC_057809.1, read as the reverse complement.
GCATATGGCACATATATGGACCAAAGAGCTTAACATGGGGCACTCATCCCATTCCCTGCTATGATTTCATGGTGGCCACATAAGATCTTGAACTTTCGACGTTACAACCATAGAAATGCGGTAGATGGCTCGAATATGCGAGGAGGGGGGGCGAGAAAGGCGACGCAATTACATACCCCCATTATTGAAGTTTGTTTTTTCTGGAAAGAAACATTTTTTATAAATAAGGAATTTTCAGCACTTATTAATAATGATTTTATAATTTCACATTGTAAGGTGCATTTTTTTCTCTCTAAAACAAAGGTGTTGTAAACGCACAAAACTCCTCCTTGAGCCTCTCACCATCACGTTCACGTTGAACTCGCCCAAAAAGGATTTCCCTCTTTTTTACGATTTTCCTTTGTTTTTGTTTTTTAGACAAAAGGATTTTGCTTTGTGTTTTTTTATTAGTAACATAGGGTTTTACTTGGTGACTGGTAAGCGGCCTGTGGGCATATTTGGTTGTTTCTTTACGAACTGGACCCATGGGCCATTATTTTCTATGCTTGACACGGATAGGGTCCGTGTCATCACCCCATCGCCCACACACCCCCGCCCCCTCACCCCCACCCTCCCCACAAACCACCCCGCCGCGACCCCGCCGCCTAATCGCCTGGCCGCTCTTGACGGTTGGAGCAGAAGAGCGCGGAGTGAGATTGGGAGGTCGCCAGCAAGCACCTAGCGACTACCGGCGGCTAGGTGTAGTGAGAAACCCTAACTTGTAATCTTCGACTTCTTTGTTCCTTGTTGTGTTGCCGTTTCGGGAGTTGGATATGGTTTTCAAAGTCAGAGATTAGATAGTTAGGATTTTTAAATCGGAGGTTAGGTGGAAGGCGATGCTGAGATTGAAGGAAGTTTTCTACATCGGTGGCTAGCTGGGTATTTTTTTCTAGGGTTTCAGTATTCCAGGATTTTCATAACAATGAACAAGTGCAGATGCCTAACACAATAGCAGCAAATTTCAGCAAATAGTCCTTTAAAAACTTTAAAAAATATGAGGGTGGGCTCAAAACTTATAAGCTGGGCCAGTGGATTAAATTCCTTTTTAGGCCAAAATTAGGTTGGGTTTAGTAAGGCAACCATTAACCTGTAGTCCCAGATTGCAAGTCAACTAAACATCTCTCAGAATAATATTTACTGCAGTGTTTTTTTGCAGAATATTGAATTTTGATCGAATTATTTGTATCGTTGTAGGGAAATAACAATAAACTCTTTTTTTTGACTGGGAACTGCAGGGCTTACACCCCACAACATTTTATTAGAATCAAGAACGGCAAGTACAAAGAAAGGTTCCTTAAGAAAAGGAACAAAACAGAAGAAGATAAAAGAAAACTATGTACAATCTAACCTAAAAGAGAAGGAAAATCTAACTATACATGTCACCTCTCAAGGAGGAAGGAAATCAATCCATTTAAGCAGTGCCTCCCTGTGTTTTGACTTGATTCTGTGAGCCAAAAGGGAAATGTCATGGACAAAACCATTTCTCCACTGTCTGAAGGTAGGTCTGATATACCTGAAAGCTTTATCATTTCTGACTTTCCAGATATTCCACCAAGTAAGAAACACCACTTCAGAAAAGAAAGGCTTATTGAACTCCTTCCTAGCATGGCATGCAATCTGAACCATATCCTGATTGTTGGGCCATGAAATCTGCAGGTAATTCCAGACTCTCATGCTGAAGTTACACTGAAAAAACAGATGATTCATGTCTTCAAGAGCTCCTATAGGGCAAAGCACACATTCAGGCCCATCATTGATCTTCCACTTCCTGCGCTGAATCATATCCTTGGTGTTTACTCTATCCATAATGACAAGCCAGGCAAACATTTTGATTGTCATAGTACAGCATGACTTCCATATCCAACATAGCAAGGGGTTAGTTGGAATTGGCTCATGGACCAGATCATAATATTTCTTGGCTGTGTATCCAGATTTCTTTCCATGTTTCCAATACCAGCAATCCTTAGCATTATCATCCAAGGAGATATCAGACAATATTCCAGAAAGTTGATTTAGCTCCCTGTAGGCCATTTCAGATAATGGCAGAGAGAACATGCTATGAAACTCACCAGTGGCCATTACTTCCAGAACAGAAGAATTTTTTTGTATGCAAAATGAGAACAGCCTGGGGAATCTATCCTGTAGTGGAATGCAAGAATTATGAGTCACCTTTTCCAACGCATACTGAAGACACAGCCCTGAATGTATCCATTAGCTTACATATGTCCCTCCACCAAAAAGAGCCACACATAGCAGTGTCATGTGGGACTCTCTGATAATAGTAACTATCCCAGATCAAATGAACCCATGGAATATCAACTTTGTATAGAATTTATTGAGGAATTTCATTAACAAAGCTTCATTCTGCAGCCCCAGGTTCAGGATGCCAAGCCCACCCTTTAATTTAGGTCTACATACCAGAGGCCAGGCCGCCAAAGAGTTCCCCTTTTCCTGGCATATTTTCTCCAAAGACATTGTCTTTGTATTCTTTCCAGTTGTTTCAAAATCCCTTGTGGAATAGATAAGCTACAGAGGAAGAAAAATGGCAATGAGGAAATAACAGAATTTACCAACTGCAGTCTGCTACCTTGTGGTAGAAACCAAGAGCTAGCAGTCAACCTTCTTTCCATGTAGTCCACAAGTGGCAAAAGGTCCACAATTTTGGGCCTAGTGGTTCCCACTGGCAACCCCAGGTATGTGAAAGGCATCACCCCCAGTTGACATCCAAATTGAGCAGCAAGAGCATTGGCATAATTGGTATCCACATTAATTGGATACATTGAAGATTTGTGGTAATTAATTTGCAAACCAGTTGCCAGAGAAAAGGAGTCTAGAATAGCTTTTAGCATCTCTAACTGAGCAGACTCAGCAGCCACAAACAATAATGTGTCATCAGCATATTGAACCACTAGATAATCAGGATCATGAGTTACTAGGGGTAAGGAAAGGAGTCCTTTGCTGAGTTGATCGTTAATCATAGTCTGCAGAAGGTCAGCAGCAAGCACAAAGAGCAAAGGTGAGATAGGATCACCCTGCTTTACCCCACATTTACACTTGAAATGGCTACCTGGAACCCCATTAAGCATGATTGATGAGGTTGCAGAGGACAACAATTGTTGTATCCAAGAGATCCATCTATTATCAAATCCCTTTGCCACCATTATTTTTATAATTGCCTCATGTTGTATGGAATCAAATGCTTTTTCAAAATCCAACTTAAGCAACATGATTGGCCTTTTTGATTGATTGCACTGATGAATGTACTCAAAAGTCCATGCAATACAATCCTGAATGGATCTAGATTTGATAAAACCATACTGATTCTTGTGAACACATTTAGTTATTTCATCTTGAAATCTGTTTGCAGCAAGTTTAGTAAGGAACTTCAACCCCACACTTGTCAATGTTATTGGCCTAAAATCACTGGCAGTCGCAGGTGACAGCATTTTGGGGATCAGAGTGATATATGCCTCACTGAGATTCTCAAGTTTAACAGTTCCTGCATGAAACTCATTAACCAGGGAGATAAAGTCGCCAGAAATGATTGGCCAACATTTTTTCATAAAAAGTCCATTAAAACCATCAGGCCCTGGGGCCTTGTCAATTGGCAACTCCTTGATAACCTGTTCAATCTCCTTGACCTCAAAAGGCTTGGTGAGAACATCCAGTCCCTGTACCCTAGGGATTAGAGAAAGAATGTCATTTCCCATGAAAATTGGTTTGACAGTACCCATTCTTCCTTTGAAAATCTCCAGAAATTCCTTGGCAATAGTGTTATGATCAGAAGACACTAATCCATCTGACAACTGCAGAGTGGCAATAGAATTTTTCCTATATCTTTCAGTTGCCATTGCCTGGAAGAACTTTGAGTTTTCCTCACCCACCTTAATATATCTAATAGTGCATCTCTTCTTCCAATATAAGAACTGTAGATGTAGCAGATGATCATGATGTGATTTCACCAATTTTCTGAAATTGGATTCAGGCAAAAATAAAGGCCTGTAGTCTTCCAAATCATCCAGCCACAAAATCACCCAGTTACATTTCTCAATAAGACCTTTAATATGAGATAAACCCTTCTGCCATTTCTTGAGAGCAAATCTCAAAGATTTCAGTTTATCCATAATAACTGCTGATATGTGAGACTTCTGAGACTGCCTTTGCCAGACTTGTTGAACACACTCCATAAAACCAGGTTGATGGATCCAATAATTTTCAAATCTGAAAATATGAGCTTTCGGGATTCTGGTGCTTATGGAAACCACACAAGGGACATGATCCAATGCAGTTTTGGCTAGAGGATTGACCTACGTGTTTGGATAATGATCAATCCAACTGGCAGAGGTGAAAAACCAGTCCAACTATTCAAGAAGTGGGAAATCCTGCATATTAGACCAGGTGAATCTTCTTCCTTTTAAAGGTAGCTCCAGCAGTCCCAAATGCCCAATGATCTCATTAAAAAGAAAAATATCATTGATATCACCCCCAGGAAGATTTCTATTATCCAGAGATCTTATGAAATTGAAATCTCCAAGCAAAAGCCAGTTTTTCTCAGGTTCCACATTTAAATTATAAAGCCAGCTGACAAATTCATCCCTTAAGGTACCTTGACAGGGTCCATAAACATTAACCAGGTACCAAAAATCACCATTATGCATGGACTTAAAACTAATGACAATCCCATAAGGTTTTACTTCCACTAAATCCCCTGAGAAAACATCAGAGCGCCACACAACTAGAATGCCACCGGAAGCTCCCCTAGAAGGGGATTCAATAAACTGGTCAAAACCCGCAGGACAAATGCTCTTAATTAAAGCACGTGGGCACTCCGATAACTTTGTTTCTTGCAGACAAACAACTGCGCAATGACTCTCAAGAACTTTCTTCTGGACCGCACGTTGTCTTGCATCAGAATTAAGTCCACGTACATTCCAACATAGTACCTTCCAGCTACGCATGGGCATTTGATTCATATGATAACACAGGATAGCACATTAAAAACAGTGGGACACCTAGTGCCGCACCACCCATAATACATAATAGCAAAAGAGCCAAATCATAACCAGAGTGCCAAGTTTCAGAGATAACATAACAGTCAGCAAATTTGACAGGCTCGCTACACCTAGGAAACACATTAAACTTTAACATTTAAATGTTGCTGGAGGGGGTATCATCCTTAGGATCAGCCATAAGCTTCTCCCTAGAAAGCAGGTTGGGGTCCATCTCCAGCTCAGCTCCAATTGCCTGCAGCACAGTGATCGGCGTCTGCGTGTGGACCTCCTCAGGCTTGTCATGACGAACATCGTCAGTGTTTTCCACTCCAGCAGCATCAAGTATCTGTATGGGCTGGGCCTTCTCTTCCATGGGCTTGGACCTTGGGCGTCGTTTAGCAGGCTGTAAAGGAAGCTGCTCAAAGACCATCGATTTGAAACCATCAAGTTTTGCCGCGCTCCTCGTACATCTTCTGACTGAGGTATCAACCAAAGGAGCAGAAATCTTGCGCCTACCGCGCTGGGCTTTCTGCCGTGGCGTTGCTTCAGACGCAAAAACCACAGGCAAGGGCCCCTCTTCCTGACCAACAGGACCCACGGGCTCCAAAGACAGCTGATTATTACTGAATCCCACAGGCTCAGCAATATCAGTAGGTTCATCGCTTGCAACTGAGCAACTAGAGGCTGCTAGAGAAGCAAACAAAGAGCGAGCAACAGGGCGCCGATTGACGGACGCAGAGGTTGACAAACAAGAGACCAGCGAAGACACTCTGTTGGTATCATCAAAAGCAATCGACCACTTGCGCTTGGAGAAAGTTACTGTCCCAAACTGCTTGAAGAATAGTGACCTTGGTACTTCTTTCACAGAAAATTCAGACATCAAATTCTCAAAAGACCGCTTCCAAAGCAGTTCAGGTGGAAGAGAGGGTCCAGCCACCACCCTAGCCATCCCAATGATGATCTGGTGGTGTTGCATCACCGGAGGTTGATAGGGGACAATAGCCAAAGGATTATCTTCCACAAAAGCAGGTTGTTCTTGAACTTCAGCAACCAAATCAACTATCTGCTGTTGTTGAGGCCCTTCATCATGCAGAAGCTGTTCCACAGACTCTGATTGTTCCGGTTGATCAATGACAATTGAGACTTGATCTTGTTCTGGCATTTCTGGCGGATGTGGGTGATTGATATTGTCATCATCGCCCCACAGAGCATTACCCCAATCAGCATCCACTAGATTCTCTGGGGGAGGAGCAGGTGCAAGAGGCGCTTCATTCCAGCCAATCATCGGGTAAGGCGGCAGAGCAAACGGGATGTTGTCAGGAATGAGATGACCAGGCATTGGATGAGGGTTACCATCCAGAGGCATCGGGTCTTCATCATTAGGCATCTGATCAGCAAAATCTGCCCCAAGAACATAACATGCAGCAGTCCAGGAAACTTGGGCACCGCCCCACTTAGCATAGTCCCCAAAAACCACATCTCGTGGTACTAACGGTGTATCAGGAAAGCTGGCTTCAACAACAGCTCGCACCAGGTACGGGTCTTCACTATCCCAGGAATGAAATTTTCCAAAAGTACCAACTGCCTGAGAAATATATTCAGTCGTACGATAATCCATTGGAATCCCAACAAACATTAACCAGCCCCTACGAAAACCAGTATTCCCTTCGAAGTTGTCACCCTCATCATGCTTCATAAATCTGACAAATCGATCATTACCCAGAGCAAACGGCGGGTGCTGAATCAAGGTGTATCTGACAGTGGGATCTCGAACTTGGAGCAAACCAACCCCATGAAACCAAGGCTGAGCAGAACGAACAAGAATACCTCTGTTCTGAAGAAACTGCACCACTTCCTCTCTGGCCGGCCCTAGAGGTCCATCCAGCGCTGGCATGACTTCAGCAACCATATAATCTTCATGGCGACGGGGAGGGCGGGCCGCCGGCGTGAAGAAAGTGCGAGGTAAACGCCGATCACCACCATCAATGATGTGATGTCCCGGAGGCACTAGGCGTTGTGGATCAAGCTCGAAGTTCGCCATGGGTGGCGGCGACGAACTTAGGGTTTCTTTGGAATGACAGGAGGTATCCTTGGCAGGTGGAATAGGAGAATGGAGCAATGCGGGCGGAGAGGATATGACAGGACTAGATATCCCAATAACTCCGGCTCCCTTCCCCTGAACAGCTGATGTTTCCGAAATACTTGTGTTTCGTTGCAGAGTGCTCTGCCTCCAAACCAATCCGTGCGAGCGTGCAAAATCATTACAGTCACGTCTAAAGTGACCCACCCTGGAGCAAGCTGAACAGACCGCTCGCCTTCCACAAGTGACTGCCATGTGGCCCTTCTGACCACAATCAGTACATGTTAGAACTTGGTCCACCATGTCATCGACCATAGCTTCAAAAAGTCGCGCTGCCTCTTGTGAAGAAGGAATTTCCATAGGTTCACTAGATGGGCTGAGGTGCGCAGGCGAATCCAAACCAACATCAGAAGGTCCAGTAGAGGGGGTATCCTGTATTGGCCCAGTAAATGGAACATCATGGGCCACCAAGCCCACACCCTGCGGGTTCCCAAACTGAGCGGGCCCAGGGGCCAAAGACTTATTTTGAATTAACGAAGTTCTCGCTTCCTGAAATTGCGCTGCGAGATTACCGGACCTCACGATTTGCGGATCCACTGAAACCGGTTCGTCCACCACCGGAAGCGCATCCGGCCGCCGGAGTAACTCCAGTGAACTATTAACCGTACCAAAAACTATGGGTGGCTGCGTCACCGTCCAATGCAACCCAGGAGCAGGAGGTTGCCGAATGACAACTCGCTCATGAGCAGAAAGATCATAACCCCCATCAACTATAGTATCAATGCAAGCCTGAGATGCAGGGTATCTATAGCCCTTGCAAGTCGAATACTTTTCAAAAGTGGCAAACGACAGTTTCTTATTTGCAGAAGATCTAGATTTGAAAGCAGACTTAGCAGGGGGTTTATGCATAGCCAATAAACCAAGCAAAGATCTACGCTTAGTGGGGCTAATCAAAATCCATTCAGCATCACATTCTTTACGCCAGATCTTAAGTTCTCTGACCCAATTTGGTCCTCCATTCCCCCATAGATGAAAATAACACTTGAACAGATCGCAAGCAAAAGAGCGAAGATCCATAATAATAAAGCCAACTTGCATGCATGAAACTTGAAAAGAAAAAACTTTGTCCTTGACATGACTAACCCGAAGATCAATTGCAGAACCACCAAGCGCAGCTTCCAGCGCCGCTGCCACCGAATCCTCAGATAAACGGAAGGCATGCCTACTGAAGGACACAATCAATATGAAAGATCTCCCTCTTCCCAGTGAATGAATTGTGCGACCAGTAGATCTGAAGACTTCATCCGAGAAAGCCCTACCCTTGGAGAAATCCAAGCCAAGGGTAGATCCACCAGTAGAACCCATTGGAGATGGGTATTGCCTTGATCCAGAGAAGACGCCGAAGAGGATGATCGGAACCGATCAGCAGATCAGTGGAGAGAAAGGGAGATCGCCGGAGAAGAGACTAGCGCCGAGGTGGGAGGTGGGAGCGCTTAATTCTGTTGCCCAAATTAGTTCATATTTTAAAGATTATAAATGTGAGGGCGTACAATATATCAGAGTTTTTAGGAATTATTTTAGTCTTTATTTTGTGTGGTTATGTAGTACCAGGAAAAAGTGAAGTAAGTTCATTTTCTCCAACATGACAGACAAGTGGCTAATTGAGTTGGTTACCCTGACGATCCTTCGTCCGTCCAGAACAGATTTTCTTTTCATTTTCAAGGAACATATTGTTGGATGCGGATGTATGTAGATGGTCTGTATGTTGAAGGTGTGCGTGTGTACATTTGGGTGGGCCGACTAACGGCAGTAGTAGGATTTATGTTGTCATAGGACTTTTCTCAGAGATTACTGCTCAGTCTCAGACACTACCTCAGTTGTACTGTAGAGGAGGAGGGGCCAATGCCGCGCATTGACGCTCGGGGTGAGCCCATGCTGCCGGTCGAGGATGAAGAGAAGGACATGTCTGAACAAGCTGTGGTGCGGCGGGCACACGCTGCGTTGCGGGGTTATGAGGAGTGGAGGGCGAGCCACCCGCTCAGTTCAAGTGTATCATTGTTGATTACTGATGCAGTACCTTCATTGATTATACTGTATGATTGTTTCCTAGTGCGTTTACATGCATAAGCCCTTTTCTTAAATTCTCATCCTTTGCTTTTCTTCATTTTATTTTGTTTACACAGGTGGTGTGCATAACCTGTCGACAGGACTGCAACATGCCCAATGAAGATGGGTTGACATTTACCATCAGGCTAGATGGGGACACTTCAGCTCTGGTATAAATAATCATGTCAATTTTTACTTATATTGTGTTTGTTACCCTCTACTTTGAATATTAACAATATGTAGGAAATAAATAGCAATTAATTCTACATCTACAGATCGTGCCATGCTACGCAAGGCACCAGTTCAGTGCCATCCCAGACAGTTCATTGCTTTTTCAAGCGAGAGGGAGCCGCATGTATGATTTTGGCATGTACAAAGGGAATTCAAGGGCGATCATCTGTGGTGAAAACTGGTGCAGGTTTGTTGAAGACTTCGACCTGCGAGAAGGTGACCTTGTCTCCTTCGATTTAACTGAAGACATTCCTATGGTGTACTGCTGCAACCTGCCAAGGACATGCGATCAAAACGAAGAGCATAAAGATCCTCTAGAATTAGCTCTCATAACAAATGGAACTAATCTTACGAAGCAAGAGGAGCGTAACCTACATGACCTTTTGGCAATGAAGAAATACTATATAGGTGCATTTTTTGTCCACCGCTTCACCAAGTCGAACATAGCAAGAAAGACGATGGTATGTTTTTGGTGTACTAGTATTTTCTATTTTGTATGCAATTTTTTTGTTTTTTCATGGAGAGAAAGTTTAATGATATGCTATTGTAGCTTAAACCAGTGAATACACTGTTGTGTGTTTTTGCATATCATTTTGTTTCCCATAACTGAAGATCCTTATGTAATATATGTAGTAGCTGAAGATCCTTTTGTTTATTTCTCCTTCACATATTTGATAATTTTTCTTCCTATGACGGTGCATACAGAGATTACCGGTGAAAGTTGTCGATGCCCTGAAGACCCCAGGAGATGGGGAGATACCGGGAGATGGGCTTGCTGGCATTCGGCTGTGCAAGGACAGTTTCATGTCGGTCAAGTACCACAAGTGTGATGATGACCGCATCATCTTCGATAAAGGATGGAGTGATTTTGTTGATAGTGAAGAGCTTAAGGTTCATAAAGCCATTCTTTTCAGTTTCAAGACCACCACCCGTGAAGTTCTTCAGATTGAGGTGGTTATGAACATGCTGACCGAGGAGCCACAAATGTAGCAAGACAACACAAGTGTGTCCTTTACACTAGGTATAGTGCGAAAACTATTTTGATAGCAGTTATGCATCTATGGGGTTATGTCTTCATTATGTCTTGGGTGATGATGACTATGAGAGGAGGACATATTGTAGTTAGAGTAAATGCTTGGATTCGGCCCTATTCAGGACTCAAAATAGGTCTTCCACAGGTGGTTGCTTTATTGGCTGCTGTTTCCCTGGCTATAATCATGAATGATGGTAATGCAAATGGAATTGTTAAGGGGGTTTTATTAATATTTTAAATCATGGAGTTAAGATGGTAGAACTACCTATGAGTGTTTGCGTAGGAAATGTGGTAAGGCATCAGTTGTGTTCTTGACTCTTTGGCAATGTAGGAATAATGTGAGATTACAAAATAAACGGTATAGTGATCTTATGAATCTTGTTTAGCTAATTTGCTTGTGGATCATCGGATGGTCTATATTGCAGATGAAGATGGTAAACAAAGAGGTGCTGATGTTGGGATCAAAGAGGTGATGATGGTCTATATGCGCACGCTAGTGCATGTAGTATGTGAATTGTACAGTTCATCGCAAGTGTGGAGTCACAGGGTACTGCGGTGTCGCCTGCGCATCTCTGCCGTAGTTTTATTTTTTGGACCTTCATGTTAAGTCCGACTGGGCTTGCTACCATGTATGATTTGTGCTGCTAGTTGATTACTTTAGTTTCTAGCTATAGTTTGTATCAGGGGCTTGAAAGACCATGTGGTTTCTTTTAATGGAAAATCAGAGGGGGCGACCGTTCTTTTGATTAAAAAATGAACTTTATCTATGCAATTAAAAAATAAAATTTCTCTATTCAAACCCAGTTGAGAACGGTATTCATTATAAATCTGAAATAATCTTTTGGTAAAAATGGCTATCGCATTCTGTATCATAGCTATCGAAACCGAAACAAAATAAATGTCTTAAGTATAATATCTCGTGAATCATGGATCAAATTAGGCAAGACAGCTAGAATAAAGGATGATTCAACTTGCAGGAAATTTGAACTTACGACTTACTAGCAGTATAATGAAGTTTACAGACTATCAGCTAGATAAATAGAAGAAACATTTTAGGTTGATTCATTCTTCCTTCCGGACTTCTTTCACCGCCTAGATGGTTTGGCGAGATGCTGGCGCTGACTCTTGAACCCCTTCTGGAAGTTCACCAACCACCTGTATACGTCGTAGGTGGCATACGCGTCCATGGAAGCATAATAGATGTTCTTCAAGGACAAGGGCGCTTCTGCCCATATATGGTGGTCATCTTCTGTGAGAGCGTCCTTCATCTTGTTGTAGCTGCGGTGGATGATGGAACCAGTGTAGTCAGTCAAGCCATACTTTGGCTTAAAATCATCACTGGATCAGGCACTCTCCACATATTCTGGATATCAACAAAGTTTTGTACCACCAGACCAACATGCTTGAGTTTTTTCTTGTCATTGTTGATGTCCACCCCAACAAAGGGGTACTCCTTGTCGAGCAGGAAGGTGGCAAGAAGGCCGCAGTGCTCATCAGCAATGCTTATGTGGTACACGAGGACATAGATGCCAACGCATAACTAGACCACGGCCGCCATCTGTGTCGGACCACGAAGCCAGGTGTACTCCACATCCACTGCAACTATCTTCTGGTCGTCGTTCCGCAGCCAGTATTTCAATCTACCAATGCAGTACTCAACACAGCTAGCCTTGTTCATGTACTTCACATAAATTTCGGTATTTCCATCTGCCCTAGCAGAAATAATCATTCTCGAACGCCATGCCGAAGGACTGTAATTGATGAAACCAGTATAAGACATGAAGCATGACAATAACATGATAACAATAAGCCGAGATTAATATGACGACAGATAGTATAGGAATTATGGTGCTATTGAAAGTTTATGTGAACAATTTAAACTAAACAAGTATTCCCTCTGTAAAGAAATCACTAAAGCAGTGAACCAAAATTGTTATATTTCCTTGCAGAGGGAGTATATGTGAATTAACAATCAAAACTTACGCTCTTGAAATATTTATCTAAACAACTGCATCAACAATCAAGAATAAACATGTATCTATGAATTGTTCATCGCCCATGCAGATGAAACTGTGTGTACAAACTAAAGAAGCGGGAGAAAAACAAGAAATTGACAAGACAACGGACTAGATGTTGCATGCAGATGAATCTGTGTGCAAAATTCTCATAAGGCAACGGACTACATGTTGCAGGCAGATGAATCTATGCGCACAAAATAAAGAAGCAGGAGAACAAGAAATTGACAAGAAGAAGGACATCGTATGTGCTTCTACTAGATAACTACTAGCAAAATTGACAGGAAGGAGAACTCACCGTTCCAGAAGCCAGATTGTTGGGAGAGTGGGCGACGCAGAGGAAGAGGGAATTGAGAGGACGTAGAGGCAGAGGAACCGTTTTTGGAGAGTCGTGGTAGTGAGGACGAAGCACCCTCACGCATGCCCGTCCTAAATAATTGGGACGGGGCTCGTTGCAACCGTTGGAGTCCTCGCTTTCTTTCTCATGTTCACATTTCAAATGGGCTCATCCCATTATAATATGCCCGTATAAGAAAGCACAAGCAGCCCAAACGCTTCACGGTTGAGATTACTGATCTAAACTTGCTAAAAAATTCTCAAAATAAAAAAACTAGCTAAAAAAACTTTACGTGATCTAAAACTACCTCTTCGTGAGATCCCAAATTCCCAATATTTCCTTGTGGTGGGTTGTTAGAGAATCCCTTATAAATAAACATTACGTGATCTAAAACTACCTCTTCCTGAGATCCCAAATTCCCAATATTTCCTTGTGATCGGTTGTTAGAGAATCCCCTATAAATACAAAGCTTTTCACGGCATAGATCGTATAATTCCACCCCAAGCCTCCCACCCCACACCTCCCATACCTAGCCTTCCATGACTACATCGAATTACCACCCCACGCCGCCCAAAGTAGCTCCCAGGTCGGTGAAGCCGACGGAGCCGTCATCTTCAAAGCCTGCGTCGGCAAATCCTGAGATGAAAGAGAAGGGCACGTCAGAGAAGCCGACGAAAGAGAAGGGCACGTCAGAGAAGCCGGCGAATCAAAAGATGAAAGCGAACGGCAATGGAGCCGGTCGCCATCGAGAGAATCCTCTAGTAACGATCGAGATCCTTGTATTCTGTATACACCCTCCTTCCCAAGTCTGCATGCAATCCCATGTCTGCATTCAACTTTGTTTAAAACCAGCAACCGAATCAACAAAATAATTGTAGTACTCCTAAATGCCTAAGAAAATACGCAGTAGACAGAATACAAAGTAGTTTTGTACGTAAGTTACACGCCTCACTTATTTGGCATTGAGAACATCAAATGTATGTGCTATATTAAATTTTAGGTTGACGAGAAAGAAAGGAGAAAACTAAAGAGAAAGATGGACAGTAGGATCACATGTTACATTCCTAATATGGTGATTATCTATAAACTATTGATCTTGTGATCATGTATGCAATTTTTTTCGTAAGCGTGACGCCTGAACTTTAGTAGTGTACATAGACCAAAGTCTGCTCTTTCTACTAAAAATCTATACTATTATCAGTCAATTTGCCGATAGAGATAGCTTATTTTTCTATGTCTGGTGTTCATTATATGGCCTAGAAGCTCTATAATTTCATGCAGTACTGTAGAGCACAATTTTGATATTGGCATAGATTAGATCTAGTCGGTTATATGCGTGTTCAAATGAATACCATACAGAATCTAATCACACTATTTGTACATTCAGGCAACTCAGGTTGCTTCATTGCTACAATACGAGAAGTTCATAAAAGAATTAAACGCACAGCAACTGACGTACATCAAGTTGATTGGACCGGGTGAACTTCTCAAGACTCCTGGCATGAGAATGAGACGTCTACTGTGCCAGGCCATCGCTTATTCATATGATGCAGAGCAGGATGCCTTTATAATTAATGGGAGACCATGTAGGATCACACTAAAAGATGTGGAGCATATAACAGGCCTGCCCTGCATGGGGAAGAATCACGTCTCTTCAAATCACAACAATACTTTGGAGTTGTGGAAGGAACTGAAAGACCCCAATGACACAAAAGTAACTTTGAAAGGATTGCTAGCCAAGATGAAAGGCGATAGCACACCTAATTTTGTCAGGCCATTTGTCTTGTACACCATAGGCAAATATGTAAGCCCGACAACACAGCAGTATGTGGACAATAGATACCTTGGGATTGTTAGAAACGTTGAGACAATAAAGAGCACCAACTTTGGACAGCTTACACTTGACCATCTTATGACTAGTGTCAGGAAATTTGTAAATGGTGAAGAAAATCTGGAGGGCAACCTACCAATACTGCAAGTAATACAATCATTATTAACATACAATACATTTAATTTTATGGAAAAATTTCTAAGCTGTTTTTGTTGTAATGCAGACGTGGTACTACCAGAAGTGGAGGATGCACCAATTGGACTCTACCATCTCGTATGCATCAAGGTTAAGGCCGCTGATCCAAAACTGGAGTGACGAGCAGGCATAGAAGGTTGACAACATAATCAACAAAAATTATATAGGGGTTGGAGAGGTAAAGTGTTAGTACTGTGTGCCTGGATTATCTACCATATGTTTTGAATGATACTAACGACACTAACATACAATATGTCGATGACCTGTTGCGGCCTTTTAATCCGCCACCAGTTCGGACGCCGGTCAAACAAAAGACTGACGGTCAGGTAAATGATGAACATCAGGCACAAATATATATTGTAACTTTGCAAGTACAATCAAAGTCATATGCTTCTAACTTCTTGTAATTTGCAGGATAAGGCACTCATGGGCCGTGTATTGGCTGATATGAAAGAAGTTGCCTCCATTGTGCGGGAAGCCAGTGCACAACATTTGATAGGATGAGCACCCTTGAAAAAAGGGACGAGTGCCTTAGGCGTACACTTGCGAACGGTAGACGCACGGATGACCTCATCACAGAATTCAATGTAAATATACCATTATGAGTTTCTATAAATATTTTTACTATCAATACTCTCCACACTAACTCATTTTTTAAAAGAACCACCGCTATATGGAATATTTGATGCTGATCGCCCAGGAGTAGAGGACATATAGCTATCTGACCTGGGAGTACCTGCGGACCCAATGGAGGTCCCAGGAGAGAATACTACTCACCAGCAAAAACAAAAAAGACACGGAGGTCATTGCCAAAGGCATTTCTGCTAAGGGAATACAAAAGGATAACATGGATGCCCCCATGAAGAACGTACCTGAAGATTTGCAGTCTGCTCCTAGTTTGCAATCACGAAAGCATTCAAAAACCACCACAAGCCTTGAGGCTTTCATGGTGATACACATTTCACATCTAACTGATTTTGTTTTAAGTTCATGTAGATTCGTAGCTAACATATGATCTTCCACGTCCAGGATGAAGAAGACAGAGCTGTTGTTGTAGCTTGCAAGGAGAGTCTCAAGAATGTTTCAGAGCTTTATAAAGAGGTGGATGCTTGTAGGGTGCTCCGAGTTTGGATTCGCGAAATAATTCTAAAGCCACTAGAAGCCTTGAAGCTTTCCTGGTGATGGACATTTTACAGTTAACTAGTTTTGTTTTTTTATTTCGTGCAAATTGCAAGCTAACAAGTGCTTTATTTCGAACCACAGGATCCTCTGAATTTGAGGCACAATGATAATGTGCGAAAGGCTGAAGAAAGAAGAGATCAAGATGATGAAGATGTCAGTATTGAGGTGGGGGGAGAGGCCGGTACCAACAGCAAACACCGGTCTACCAAGGCTAAGGCTATAAGGGAGCCGGAAGAGACCCATGTCTTCCCAGTTGATGAGGACGACTATGATGATTCTTTAGCAAAGCAGCGAGAAGATAGTGTGGTTGATTCCATGCTACCAACTCGTACGAGCATCCGGAAAAGAGTGGCATCTTCATTATTGTGCAATGAAGATTATGTTCTGTATGATAGTGATAAGAAGAGAAAGAAAAACAGGACTCCATCGGAGTCTACCAATGATTCCAAGGACACAAAGAATACAAAGAGGAAAAATCGTGCAAAGCATTTTTAAAGATACAGACACAGGTGCTTCGAGGCTGGAGACCGACCTTGACAAGTTTTGATAGAATTACGTGGCCGAAATTGTCAACACCTCAGATCTTGATAAACTATTGGTGGTAATTGATGACATTGTTCTGCTACAGAAGCATTTGCAATGCCTCACCATGACAGATGGAGTTTTAGATGACAAATGGTTGGGTGACGAAGTAAGATATTTGCCAAATTATTTTATCAATTTTATTTTGCATAGTACAATTAACTTGAATTTTGTTTTAATTGGTTGATGCTGTGATTCAGATCATGCGTCATGATCATCCTAAGGACATAAGGGACGGGCAACTGGTTTACATTGAGAGGGTGGCCGGCGTCGCTATGCTTGAAAGAGATGGTAAGGTAGAGAACTGCCACAAGGCCGCTTTGGCGGGCAGTCATGGAACAACAAAAGGAGACAACTACCTCAGACATGATCTGGTACCATCTAACCATGACATAAACACATTTATTTTTGTAATCATTATGCAGGTTGATGTAATCATGTTTGCTGTCTAGGTTTTTCTACCTACGAACATGGCGAACACCCACTGGTTCCTTGTGGTCAAAAACCCCAGAAGGAGGGAGATTCAGATTCTTGATTCACTTTTCAGCTACGTAGTAACACAAGTGGTTCACATGGTGAGATTTTAAACGTCTTTCAATATAACACAGCGTTTAGCATCATACCTAACCTTGAACCGTGAGCCACTTCTCATACCATGGACTTTGGCAGATACGTGGGGTGGAAGCACGTCTGGGAGCATAGTTGCAAATCAATGGACCACAAAGCCATGCATGGCAAGACATTAACGTGACCCAATCGACAGTAAAGCATGTTCATGTGCCAAGACAAGATGACAAGTCAGTCAACAGTATTAGCTTATAAATATGTTTTTCATTGTTAATACGTGAAATGGTGCTAACATAATTAATTGTTGTAGTTCTTCTTGTGCACTCTACATGCTGAAGAACATCGAATTCTTTATGGGGGAAGATCGTACGCTGCATTATGACCAAGTACATAGAGTAACACCTAAAATTCTGCCAATTTTGTAAACATATGGAACGATACTAACATATCCTCCCATGCAGGCATACAATGACAATTATACAAGAGAGCTGCATGTTGTCCTTATTACTTCTCCCTACAACAAATTGAAGTCCATGAAAAGGCTGAATACGTACAATGCTAGCCTATTGGATGCAGCTACGATTGAAGATCATGAAGATGCAAGCGGTTTGTCCAACAGTGGTTGATTCTTAGATCTGGAGTGTACACTTGGTTATGAAGCGGTAGAGTAGGGTGTGGTTTGGTTTTAGTCCCGAAGAAGGTTTCCTAGCCATGTTCATAGTCCAGTGCGGATTAATCAAGTTGTAATATTTCACAGTACTGGTTCCAAATACTATTCTTAAAATAAATTTGGTCTGCATGGGAGATGCTGAAACATATATTTGCTTTTTACAACCAGAACTTTTGAAGCTTAGGAAGTTTAAATGAATTCTTAAATTTATATTTAAGTGTCGTCAGAGTCTGGACAATATTCAGAACAATTACATCGCTAGTTAAAAGTTTCACAATTTTGTAACATCGCTAGTTAGAACTTTCAGAATTCTTTTAACATCGCTAGTTAGAAGTTTCAGAAAAATTTCAGCGAGTGCTGAATTTTTTTGGCATCGCTAGTTAGAAGTTTCAGAATTTTTTTAACATCGCTAGTTAGAAGTTTCAGAAAATTTTCAGCGCGTGCTAAAATAGTTTGGCCGAAATTTAGTGAGGCTAAAATATTTTGGCTGAAAGGCAAATATTGCAGTGAGTGCTGAAATGAATGAACTTCAGTTATTTCATCGAAATCTCACCGAAGTGAAAACCATGGTGTCGTGCCATCTTGAGCAGCACCAGACATGATTCAGTATTATTAACAAAATTTGGCTCACATATACGAGGAAAAAAGGTATGAGCATGAGCATGCAAGATCGGATGGGCAATAAAATAGCTTCACAAGAGAGTAAAATACTTCACGTGTGAAGACTCAATCTTAGTTGACTTTAGAACCAGTTTTCATCCTAAAAGAGGTCCAGTGAACTACTTATAAGCAATAATAAAAGCGGTCCAGTTCTTTTGGCTGATTTTCAAAGAAACGGGAACGATATCTTTTTGATGATCGTGATTCTCAGAAGACCTACGTGTTGTTACGCAACTTACCTTGGTTTTTTAAGCCATAATTAACTTACCTTTGCTAAACTCTCCACGCCCCCCCCCCTAATATTCAACCAGGTGGATCCCCTCCCTTGATTTCCTCCAACCAAAGAAATCTATACGTAGATATATGCCCGGGTTGTTACGATCCCTCTAAATAGGGATCCTTTGAAACCTCGTAGATCATAGTTCGTCCTTTTGCGCCGCCCAAACCAGCAAGACAGAAGGACGGAGCAACCCAGGAATCCAGCAAGACCGAACGACGGAGCCAAACATGAATCCTCTGGTAACTCCCCACGATCTCAGCCGCTGCTATTTTTTGTACCACGATCTTCCTCCCATGATCTCTTGCTGCGAACCCACTCGTTGTTTGCATATTCATGTAACTCATCACATTTTTAAACAAATTAAGTTGGGGGCGTTAGGGGAGGGCGCTAGGATTTGTTTCCTACCAGATTGGCAGTTCATTGATTAATTCCAGGCTAAATCTTAGCATCTGGTCTTGTCGATGCCAATTAGTGCAGCGGGCACTTGCCTTCTTTTTTCCTTCTGCATGAGTTATGGAAGGCATCGATGGCCCATGTTTTAATTCCATACTACTGACCATGATTAGCACCTAGAGTTGAGGAGACCACGATTGGATAGTTTTTTTATTTTCCAATCTTTATTTTATTTCAGATAAGTGCCTTGCAATGGAGATTACCTTAGATGACCGTTCAAACGTAACCAACATGAATCACATGATAGTATTTGCACATACATGGAACTCAGCATGCTTGTACCTCATGCAGTAGCGTAGAGCACAATTTTTATGTTGGTATATATAAGCTGTATTCGTCTGTATGAGTGTTTAAATTGTATACCATGCTGAATCTAATCACACTTGCACATCCATTGAACCCAGGATGCTTTTTTGCCTCCATATGTGGAGTTCATAAATGGATTAAACACGCAGCAAAGGATGTACATCCAGTTGATAGGACTGGGTGGACTTCTCAAGACACCTAGCATCAAAATTAGACGTGTACTCTGCCTGGCCATCGCTAATTCATATGATGCAGAGCAGGATGCCTTTATCATCAATGGGAGACCATGTAGGATCACACTAGAAGATGTAGCACATATAACAGGCATGCCCTGCCATGGGAAGAAGCACGTCCCTTCAAATCTTGATGATGATATGGAGTTGTGGAAGAAACTGAAAGACCGTAATGACACCAAAATAACTTTCAAAGGATTGCTAGCCAAGATGAAACACGACAGCACACCAAATTTTTTCAGGCCATTTGTCTTGTACACCATAGGAAAATATGTATGCCGAACAAAAGAGGACTATGTGGATAACAAATATCACTAGTGCAGAACCGGGCAATAGCACCGGTTCGTAAGGGCCTTTAGTGCCGGTTCCGTAACCGGCACTAAATTGTGGGCACTAAAGGCCCCCCTTTAGTACCGGTTCAGCATGAACCGGTGCTAAAGGGCAACCACGTGGCACGAGCCAGCTCCGTGGGTGCGTAGGACATTAGTACCGGTTGGTAACACCAACCGGTACTAAATGTTTGGGTGTGTTTTGGTTTTATTTTTTATTTTTACTTTAATTTTGTGTTTTCAATTTAATTTAGTGATTGTTTTACATTATAATGAGTTGTTAAATCATTAGGTGAATGTACCGCAGATTAGTTTGACTGGATGGTGGATCCTAGCTAAGTCATCAAGTATATGTCATATCCATATTATATATACTTGATCACCTACTTAAGTGATCGAGGTAATATGGATATGGCATATACTTGATCACTTAGCTAGAATCCATCCAGTTGAAACTAATATGCAGTTTCTTTCATAAATGATATAATAACTCATCATCATCATCATCATATTAATATAATTCAAAACTCTTGCATCATATATATCATCACCAACGGTTTTCATAGCAAAGATATCATAGAGTTCAACATGGTAATGATATTATAAGCGTTCATAACACCACAAAAGCAAATCACTCTTTGAGATTAAGTTCAGGACGAAGAACACGGACATGAGAGGACAAGTACTAAGAGCATGAACTAGCTAATTAATCACTCCTGCTGCTCTCTCTCAGGTAAAATAGCATAGAACATGTATAGCTTTGCCGATTCATCATATTGGAGCATGCACATGAACCTGTCTCCTAATCATGGGTTGCGCTTCTGATTGCTGCTCCCTAGTACTTCTCTGTGATCATTCACAATTTTTCTCCAGTATTTTACTATTAAGCATTCCTCGCTATTAGAAATCCTGAATGCACTAAAGTGCATTGTAGGATATCTTGGCCGTAAGCTAACAATATTCATGGTACCTTTAGTCTCGATCCAATTAGGCACAACATTCATCGGGAGTCCCTGTTGAAGAACATCGTATAGTAACATACTTAGCAATGAAGTTTAGCTTTAAAAATAATGTATGCAAAAGATGCACTGAGGAGAAATAGTAGAAATCTTACCATCTTTACTAAATATATGTGACCGTTTAGTTCAGGAAACAAATTTCTAAGTGCAGGAAAGAAATTTGTCATGACAGCATCAAGATCCTCAAGCCATGAAACATAATGACTTGTCTCCTCGCAGTTTAGTTCAGCCCCGGGACAGTGGACGGTCCTGTCTACCAAGCGCCGGACATGTTTGCTTGATTGGAAGTAAGTTGTCAATATAAATTGAGACCTATTAATTATTCAACTGGTTCAAATAATCTCATATCGAAGACATAAAAATGGTTGAGAAACTCACATAATGGTAGAACTGGAGGCGTCTGCACATCAACCCAGATGTCTCTATTACCTTCAATATCATCTTCCGGACGAATATCAAAGGTGATAACCATATCAGGCTCAAATGCATAAGCCTTGCATAGTGCTTGCCAAGTTTTTCATTCAAAATAGGTGTATGTGTCTGCATTGTATAGTTTGACGTTGAAGGTACAACCATGCTCGGTCTTTAAGTAAACTCTTTTTACCTCCATAGTTTCGTTAGAACTGAAACCTATCTTATCCAAGACAAAAATTCTTGCATGGCAGGTGATACGCTAGTAGAATAGTGAAAAATTAAAATTAAAAGCTGAAGCAAATGAAGCATAAGTCATGCTTAATTACGAAAAAAGACTTGTCATTGTGACTTACTGTATCCACTTCAAAGTTCTCATCCAGCTTGATGCTGAAGTGTCTATCATCAACTAGAAAATTTCTGCCACACATGCCGCGCTGGTCTTCGCAGTACTCACACATAATGAAATCGTGTTCGTCGTCAGACGACATTCCTATGTTCATAGGTGAAACATTAAACACTTATTAGTTCTATTAATTCAACTAATTCTGTTAATTCAACTAGTTCAACTAATTAATTGAACTAATTCAACTAAGCACTTACGAAAAATATACCTAATTAATTGAACCAATTCAACTAACTAGTTCAACTAATTAATTCAACTAATTCAACTAAACTAGTTCTATTAATTTTCTTACTAAAAATAAGGTAGCTAGTTCTATATAATAAAATGTTAATTAGATAATGAAATCTCATATAA
>NC_057809.1:42827737-42828845 GCF_018294505.1 Triticum aestivum | reverse complement strand
GGCGGTGACGGCAACTACGGGCGGCGGGGAGGCGAGGGCGGCGGGGGCGGCGATGGCGGCGCGCGATGGGCGACGGACGCGGCGAAGAAGTTGGATCGAGAAGAAGTGGTCGATGAAACTGGATTTTTCGTAAGTGCCATATATATAGGAGGGGCCTTTAGTACCGGTTGGAGCCACCAACCGGTACTAAAGGCCAATTTTCGCCACGCCAAGCGGCGGGAAACGGCCCCTTTAGTATCGGTTCGTGCCACGAACCGGTACTAAAGGCCCAATCATTAGTACTGGTTGGAGCCACCAACTGGTACTAATGGTTGTGCGCTGCCACCGGTGGTGCACAATGTTTAGTCCCACCTCGCCGAGCGAAGGGCGGCCGCACTAGTTTATAAACCCAGCCACGGCTGCTCTTTCGAGCTTCTCTATATATCTGTTTTCTGGGCCTAACTAGGGGGCGCTACCCTGTGAGTCTGCTGGCCCTCCCGGGCCTGCATTTGCACACCCTAGGTCTAGCAGGCCCACTGGGCAGCGCACCAACAAATTTTTTATAAAGTTTTTTCTTTTCTGCATTATTTATTTTCTTCTATTTATTTTTGAGTAATTTTTTATATAGTTTTTTCTTTTCTGCATTATTTATTTTCTTCTATTTATTTTTGAGTAATTTTTTATATAGTTTTATTCTTTTCTGCTTTATTTATTTTCTTCTTTTTATTTCTAAGTAGTTTTTTTGTGACCCTCTCTACTCTGATACTTTGAAATGATGATACCATGCCAAGGTTCAACATTTTCAGAGTTCATTTTGTAGTGATTTTCAATTTCACGGTCATTTAGCTCTCTAAACAATTAGGGAAATGACCGAAAAACAACAAATGATGTCAGAACATGTTGGAAATTGATGACGTCACTTTGAATGCTGCATACTGAACACAAAAGAAGTCCGGAGTTCAAATAAGTATAAAAAACATTGAAGTGCCCGTGTAACAGATGAGTTCTCGTCCGAAACCCTGATACTCCGAAAGAGTTTGTCCAGTTTGTACACAAAGTGCGTCTAGTTTTTGCCGTGACCCTCTCTACTCTTTCGCACATGCTATGCGGGTGAAATGATGATACCATG
>NC_057809.1:42824429-42827727 GCF_018294505.1 Triticum aestivum | reverse complement strand
ACAAATGATGTCAGAACATGTTTGAAATTGATGATGTTGCTTTGAATGCTGCATACTGAACACAAAAGAAGTCCGGAGTTCAAATAAGTTTAAAAAACATTGAAGTGCCCGTGTAACAGATGAGTTCTCGTCCAAAACCCTGATACTCCGAAAGAGTTTGTCCAGTTTGTACACGAAGTGCGTCCAGTTTTTGCCGTGACCCTCTCTACTCTTTCGCACATGCTATGCGGGTGAAATGATGAGACCATGCCAAGTTTCAACATTTTCAGAGTTCATTTTGTAGTGATTTTCAATTTCACGGTCATTTAGCTCTCTAAACAATCACTACTAGGGAAAAGGCTAGCAGCAGCGCGGGTTTTAGGCCTATCAGCAGCGCGGGTACCCGCGCTACCAATAAGGCGCTACAGCTAACTCTTAGTAGTAGCTTCCTGTACCCGCGCTACCACTATTGACTATAGCAGCAGCGCTTTTCAGGAACGCGCTGCTATTACTTAGCTATAGCGATTTCCCGGTCCAGCGCTACTGTTATATCTTTCACCATTTCACTATTCCGGCTTCGATAAACTGCAATTTCCAGATACTAGGTACTACTAGATATCAATTTCATAAAGCATTATAGGTACTAGGTAGTACTCCCTCGGTTCGAAATTACTCGTCGTGGTTTTAGTTCAAATTTGAACTCAAACCACGACGAGTAATTTGGAACCAAGGGAGTACTAGATAACAATTTCATATATACTCAACATGCATCCTCAAGCAGTACAAGGTGACACTGATGACAATCATCATATTTAGTTCTAGATGATATCGATGACGATCATCATATGTAGTTCTACATGATATCGACGACGATCATCATATGTAGTTCTAGATGATATAGCCACATACACATATGTAGTTCTAGATGATATCGACGACGATCATCATCCTCAAGCCTGGGCGGTGGGTGTTCCTGATAGTAATTAGGATGGCCTATCCAGCACGAAGATTCTTGCCAACGAGGAATCTCTTCCACCCAACCGAGTTCAAGTGTGTGCAACCATCTGTGCCCATGCGGTAAGTACATGTGGTGACGGAGCCCCTTGCGGTAAGGCGTAGTCCAACTGAGCCTTCTTCATCAGGCTCGATACCACAACTCATAGATAGGTTCTTTGACAATCTCTAAATAAGAAAAACATATCAATTAATAAATAGCCTAAGCATGTGATCAGACTCTACACTAAAGTATATCATCGACTAGATTCCACAAAGCATATCTTTGGACTCTACACTAAGCATATCATCGTATTCACTAAGCATATAATCGGATAATTTGCATTTGTAAGTATAACAATAAAGCATATATATATCATCAAATTACTACATGCAGTACGCATAACATACCATTTCATGCCGATCGACCAGGGTACTTGTCAGGCGGGTCACGAATGGCACCCCGACAAAGTCATCACGTGGCGGAATTATGTCCCATAGGTTGCACACCTCCTCCTCGCTCAGCCTCATTCTTTGAGCTATGATGGCTTCATGAAGTGGGTTCTCATCATCTTCATTGAGTGGGTCCTCATTATCTTCATCATCTTCGTCATCTTCGTCATCTTCCACCAGGTTGATATAAATGACAACCATCTTGGGTCTTTCTGCTCTGAAGGATAATCTGATCAACTCACCACCAGTAAGACGCATGCGAGCGAGGAAACGGGCCCATCCATCTCCTCCAATCTGCGACATATTGCGTCCTTTCTCGACCTCCATATGTACGGCCCCCCAGGAGCCTCAAATGTCACAGTGTCTCCTGTCAGCTTGTTGAATTTCAACCTCACATTGCATGGGACGATCTATGTAAGAAAAGCAAAATGACACAATGCAGTAATGCCAACACTAAAAATAAAATAGTTGTTACATTTCATCTAATTTCTTACCGCCATATGACAAAAACTCGGATGGAAGTAGATGTCGAACAGCTTGCCAGTTGCAAGGCTGCTGGCGCACCTTGACTTGCACAGTCGACATAGTGGTGCTGGTGGTGGCGCCATTTTACTAAATCAACTAAATCAAAATGTTCTAAATCAACTAGCCTACTAAATCAACTAAATCAACTAGCCTACCAAATAAACTAAATCAAAATGTTCTAAATCAACTAGCCTACTAAATCAACTCAAACATATCAACTAAATCGACAAAATCAACTAGCATACTAAATCAACTAGCATACTAAATCCACTAGCATACTAAATCAACTAAATCAAAATGTTAACTATGAAAGCCTACTAAATCAAAATGTATCAGGGAGGAGGGACAAGGAGGGGTGACTCGAGGAGGGAGAAGATAGTAGGACGAAGGAGGAAGGCGGAGCGAGGAGGGGCCGGCCGGCGGCGAGTGGAGGGAGGACGGATCGAGGAGGAAGGCGGAGCGAGGAGGGGGCGGCCAGCGGCGAGTGGAGGGAGGACGGAGGAGGAGTCCGGTACCGAGTCCAGCAAGGAGGATGAGGCGACAGGGGCATAGATCGGGGGAGGGGCGACGGGGGAGGGGCGACGGGGGAGGACCGGCGACGCGGGGGGTGAGGAGGAGACCGTGAGTGTGTGTGAGTGTCATCTGTGTATGAGGCTACTGAGATCTGTTGTTAATTTAGCAGTAGCGATTATTGCCTAAATGCGCTGCTGCTACGTTACGTAGCGCTGTCTATTTTAATGCGCTGCTGCTATAACTAGCCTCGCGGCGGCGTCGTGGGAATTTTAGCAGTAGCGCCGCTTGGAGTGCGCGCGCTACTGATAAATTTGTTTCAGCAGTGAGTTTCCACAGCCCGCGCTACTGCTACTTAGCAGCAGCGCCTAATTTTATAGCGCGCTGCTGGTAATATTCTGTGTATAGGCTTTTCCCTAGTAGTGAATTAGGGAAATGAACGAAAAACAACAAATGATGTCAGAACATGTTGGAAATTGATGTCGTCGCTTTGAATGCTGCATACTGAACAGAAAAGAAGTCCGGAGTTCAAATAAGTTTTAAAAACATTGAAGTGCCCGTGTAACAGATGAGTTCTCGTCCGAAACCCTGATACTCCGAAAGAGTTTGTCCAGTTTGTACACGAAGTGCATCCAGTTTTTGCTGTGACCCTCTCTACTCTTTCGAACATGCTATGCGGGTGAAATGATGATACCATGCCAAGTTTCAACATTTTCAGAGTTCATTTTGTACTGATTTTC
This sequence comes from Triticum aestivum, assembly GCF_018294505.1. Taxonomy (NCBI): domain Eukaryota; kingdom Viridiplantae; phylum Streptophyta; class Magnoliopsida; order Poales; family Poaceae; genus Triticum; species Triticum aestivum. The sequence continues at coordinate 42,824,527 of NC_057809.1, read as the reverse complement.
AATTTCACGGTCATTTAGCTCTCTAAACAATTAGGTAAATGACCGAAAAACAACAACTGATGTTAGAACATGTTGGAAATTGATGACGTTGCTTTGAA
>NC_057809.1:42823777-42824419 GCF_018294505.1 Triticum aestivum | reverse complement strand
ATGACCCAAAAACAACAAATGATGTCAGAACATGTTGGAAATTGATGATGTCGCTTTGAATGCTGCATATTAAACACAAAAGAAGTCCGGAGTTCAAATAAGTTTAAAAAACATTGAAGTGCCCATGTAACAGATGAGTTCTCGTCCGAAACCCAGATACTCCGAAAGAGTTTGTCCAGTTTGTTCATGAAGTGCGTCCAGTTTTTGCGGTGACCCTCTCCACTCTTTCGCACATGCTATGTGGTTGAAATGATGATACCATCCCAAGTTTCAACATTTTCATGGTTCATTTTGTAGTGATTTTCAATTTCACGGTCATTTAGCTCTCAAAACAATTAGGGAAATGACCGAAAAACAACAAATGATGTCAGAACATGTTGGAAATTGATGACGTCGCTTTGAATGTTGCATACTGAACAAAAAAGAAGTCCGGAGTTCAAATAAGTTTAAAAAACATTGAAGTGCCCGTGTAACAGATGAGTTCTCGTCCGAAACCCTGATACTCCGAAAGAGTTTGTCCAATTTGTACACGAAATGCATCCAGTTTTTGCCGTGACCCTCTCTACTCTTTCGCACATGTTATGCGGGTGAAATGATGATACCATGCCAAGTTTCAACATTTTCAGAGTTCATTTTGTAGTG
>NC_057809.1:42823153-42823767 GCF_018294505.1 Triticum aestivum | reverse complement strand
ACATGTTGGAAATTGATGACGTTGCTTTGAATGCTGCATACTGAACACAAAAGAAGTCTGGAGTTCAAATAAGTTTAAAAAATATTGAAGTGCCCATGTAACAGATGAGTTCTCGTCCGAAACCCTGATACTCCGAAAGAGTTTGTCCAGTTTGTGCACGAAGTGTGTCCAGTTTTTGCTGTGACCCTCTCTACTCTTTCGCACATGCTATGTGGGTGAAATGATGATACCATCCCAAGTTTCAACATTTTCATGGTTCATTTTGTAGTGATTTTCAATTTCACGGTCATTTAGCTCTCTAAACAATTAGGGAAATGACCGAAAAACAACCAATGATATCAGAACATGTTGGAAATTGATGACGTCGCTTTGAATGTTGCATACTGAACACAAAAGAAGTCCGGAGTTCAAATAAGTTTAAAAAACATTGAAGTGCCCGTGTAACAGATGAGTTCTCGTCCGAAACCCTGATACTCCGAAAGAGTTTGTCCAATTGTACACGAAATGCGTCCAGTTTTTGCCGTGACCCTCTCTACTCTTTCGCACATGTTATGTGGCTGAAATGATGAAACCATGCCAAGTTTCAACATTTTCAGAGTTCATTTTGTAGTGAT
>NC_057809.1:42820499-42821032 GCF_018294505.1 Triticum aestivum | reverse complement strand
GATGAGTTCTCGTCCGAAACCCAGATACTCCGAAAGAGTTTGTCCAGTTTGTGCATGAAGTGCGTCCAGTTTTTGTTGTGACCCTCTCTACTCTTTCGCACATGCTATGTGGGTGAAATGATGATACCATCCCAAGTTTCAACATTTTCATGGTTCATTTTGTAGTGATTTTCAATTTCACGGTCATTTAGCTCTCTAAACAATTAGGGAAATGACCGAAAAACAACAAATGATGTCAGAACATGTTGGAAATTGATGACGTCGCTTTGAATGTTGCATACTGAACACAAAAGAAGTCCAGAGTTCAAATAAGTTCAAAAAACATTGAAGTGCCCGTGTAACAGATGAGTTCTCGTTCGAAATCCTGATACTCCGAAAGAGTTTGTCTAGTTTGTATAGAAATGCATCCAGTTTTTGCCGTGACCCTCTCTACTCTTTCGCACATGTTATGCGGGTGAAATGATGATATCATGCCAAGTTTCAACGTTTTCAGAGTTCATTTTGTAGTGATTTTCAATTTCACGGTCATTTAA
>NC_057809.1:42819544-42820073 GCF_018294505.1 Triticum aestivum | reverse complement strand
ATGCGGGTTAAATGATGATACCATCCCAAGTTTCAACATTTTCAGAGTTCATTTTGTAGTGATTTACAATTTCACGGTCATTTAGCTCTCTAAACAATTAGGTAAATGACCGAAAAACAACAAATGATGTCAGAACATGTTGGAAATTGATGACGTCACTTTGAATACTTCATACTGAACACGAAAGAAGTCTGGAGTTCAAATAAGTTTAAAAAACATTGAAGTGCCCGTGTAACAGATGAATTCTCGTCCGAAACCCTGATACTCCGAAAGAGTTTGTACAGTTTGTACACGAAGTGCGTCCAGTTTTTGCCGTGACCCTCCCTACTCTTTCGCACATGCTATGCGGGTGAAATGATGATACCATGCCAACTTTCAACATTTTCAGAGTTTATTTTGTAGTGCTTTTCAATTTCACGGTCATTTAGCTCTCTAAACAATTAGGTAAATGACCGAAAAACAACAAATGATGTCAGAACATGTTGGAAATTGATGACGCCGCTTTGAATGCTGCATACTGAACACAAAA
>NC_057809.1:42809646-42817347 GCF_018294505.1 Triticum aestivum | reverse complement strand
ATACTGCATGCTGAACACAAAAGAAGTCCGGAGTTCAAATAAGTTTAAAAAACATTGAAGTGCCCGTGTAACATATGAGTTCTTGTCCGAAACCCTGATACTCCGAAAGAGTTTGTCCAGTTTGTACATGAAGTGCGTCCAGTTTTTGCTGTGACCCTCTCTACTCTTTCGCACATGCTATGCGGGTGAAATGATGATACCATGCCAAGTTTCAACATTTTCATAGTTCATTTTGTAGTGATTTTCAATTTCACGGTCATTTAGCTCTCTAAACAATTAGGTAAATGACTGAAAAACAACAAATGATGTCAGAACATGTTGGAAATTGATGATGTCACTTTGAATGCTGCATACTGAACACGAAAGAAGTCCGGTGTTCAAATAAGTTTAAAAATCATTGAAGTGCTCGTGTAACAGATGAGTTCTCGTCCGAAACCCTGATACTCCGAAAGAGTTTGTCCAGTTTGTACACGAAGTGCCTGATGAAGCTATGTACTTAGGGTAGGGGCATGGACCTATCCTAGGAGCCCTACCCAAGGACATCCCTAGAAGAAGTCACCTTTCAATCGACTTGAAAGTTTTCCACTCGACAGATTCAAGACACTCGGCCAGGAAGTCATCACTCGACCACGAAGCCAACCACTCGACTGACAGGAGATCTAAAGTCACTCCGCAGGAAAACGGTCGGCTATTAAGTAGTCTTTATGGTCATCATAGCACTTTATTAGGGACGTTACCAGTAACGCCCAGTCTTAATGTATTTTAACCCCGCATTACTGAGGGCCGGAGGGGCTGGCGAACTCTATATAAGGCACCCCCCTCCTCAGTAGCAAGGGTTCGCACCCCTGTTATTCACACTCCTATAATCCAATCGACCGCCTTCGAGCACCAAGATGTAGGGTTGTTACTTCCTCCGCGAAGGGCCTGAACTCGTACATCCTGGTGTGTTTACAACTTCTCCATAGATGAGATCTAGCCTCTCCATACACACCCCCCTACATCACTGTCAGAGTTAGAACCACGACTGTTGGCGCCCACCATTGGGTTGGAATCTCAGCGCCTAGTTGGAGAAATTGCGATTTTTCCGATCACTTTGATCATGGTTTCGTGCGGAGTTTTGGTGGAGGGCCGCGAGATCCGTCTCGGCGCGCTCACGTTCATCGCCGATGACTCCGCTTGGCTTCAGGAGGTTCCACTCGACATCGATGCGCTCCCCGTCCGCGGTGCGACGCACTTCCGCGCATGCGTTTGTGGCGTCTTCCTGCGGCAGCCGTCGACCCAGTATCAGTCGGCCCCCGTGTCGCCTCCCTGCCCTATCCCCTACCAGCGCAAGTGCTCCGGTCGGTCGAGACTTCAGAGGTGGGTGAGGCATGCCGTGGCTCGCCAGTTGGCCGCCCCACAAGTCGCGGCAATCGAGCCCGACGAATCCCTCTACGACCTGTTCGACCTGTCGACTGGCTCCACGGAGAGCACATCCGAGTGCGACAGCAGCGACCTAGCGGCTGAGGTTCTGGCGGTTGATGGAACACACAGTCCTCCTGGTTTCCCTCGCACTGATGGAGGCGCGGGTGGGGGCGACCCGTCGCATCCCCATGATGAGTATCTCCCCGAACCTCTCACGTCACTGCAGCGAGAGGAGCTTCGCCGCCGGAACATGGACGCAGTCCACACTCCTATCGTCGGAGAAACCCCCGTGGTCCGGGCCTTGGAGGACGCGTGCTTGGCTAACTTGGCCGAGCGCACTCGACTGGAAAATCTCCAGCGAATACTCGACGAGCAAGCGCATCAGCGAGCTCCCGAGTCTAGTCGACGCCAGCTCTTGCCGCCGACACAGGTATATCGAACCCCAGTTCAGAATTTGGCCTCCGCGGCCCGTATAGCAGAATCGATTCAGCCCTCCCAGTCAGAGGCTGGCAGGGGCTTGTTGCAGATCAGAGTGTTGCTCCGGGCAGCGGGAAACCAGAATTCCGTTGTTTCTCAGTCACGGAATAGGATCCACAGTCGATCCGTTGCAACAGATACAGTCCAATCGGCTCACAGGCCGAGATCGCCCCCGAGGCGTGAGGGACGTGGAGACCGGCACGATCAGTACAGAAGAAATGAGCAGTATGATCACCGATCCGGTCGTGATGATCGATGTCGAGTGCCAACCCCTCCCCCGAGGAGTGGGTCATATGCGCCTCGACAGCGAGATGACAAGCGCCCTCATAGTGTTGGGCGGAGGATTCCAGTCGACCCCAGGGACCCAGGCTTTGATGCGAGATCCATCCTCGTTCAGGGTTTGGTTGACAGGAACAGAGCTCATCGAGAAGGCCACGACAGAGATGCGCCTGCTAGCAGCAGGATACATGTTTCGGGGCCAGAGTGTTTCAGTCGAGCCATCAGAGCCGTAGTGATTCCTCCCAACTTCAGGTTGGCAACGAGAGTCAGCAAGTTCACCGGTGAGTCTAAACCTGACACTTGGCTCGAAGATTACAGAGTGGCTATACAGATTGGTGGTGGCAATGATGAGGTGGCTATGAAGCATTTGCCTCTCATATTAGAGGGCTCAGCCCAAGCGTGGCTAAATCAGTTGGCACCCAACAGCATCTACACTTGGGAGGACCTCTCCCTAGTGTTTGTCACAACCTTTGAGGGAACATGCAAGCGACCTGCAGGCCTTACAGAATTGCGGTCTTGCATGCAGAAACCAAATGAAACTCTGAGGGATTACATCCAGAGGTGGATCACATTGCATCACACAGTTGAGAATGCACTAGATCATCAAGCAGTTTGTGCCTTTAAAGAAGGCGTTAAGTACAGGGAATTGAATCTGAAGTTCGGTCAAACTGGAGAGATGTCTCTGAATCGGATGATGGAGATTGCCACCAAATACGCTAATGGTGAATACGAAGATCAACTCCGAAGTGGCAAGCACAAGGCAGTCGCCCAAGAAACCGGGGGAAACTCCAGTCGGAAACAGAAGCGGAAGGCTGAGCCAGCCGCCCCTGGGGAGGCCCTGGCCGTAACCCAGGGAAAATTCAAGGGAAAACCCAAGGGGCCCTGGAAGCCCAAGAAAGTCAAGGATCAAGATGGAAATGATGTTTTAGATCTGCCATGTCATATCCACACCAAGAAAGATGAAGAGGGTAATCTTATTTACCCAAAGCATACCACTCGACAGTGCCGGCTCCTGATCCAGCAGTTTCAGGGCAAGCAGTCCAAAGATAAGGAAAAAGAGTCTGACAAAGTTGAGGACAAGGAAGATAGTGACGATGGATACCCCCAAGTCAATTCCACCCTGATGATTTTCGCTGATGTCGAAAGCAAAAGTCGACTGAAAGTCATTAACCGTGAGGTGAATATGGTTGCTCCGGCAGCACCCAGTTATCTGAAGTGGTCTCAGACTGCCATCACATTCGACCAGTCTGATCACCCTACACACATTGCCACCCCTGGGAGGCAAGCTTTGGTAGTCGACCCAGTTGTCGAAGGCACTCGACTGACCAAAGTCCTGATGGATGGTGGCAGTGGCCTAAACATACTATACGCAGAAACATTGAAAGGGATGGGCATTCCAATGTCCAGGCTCAGTACCAGTAACATGAGCTTCCACGGAGTCATTCCCGGGAAGAAAGCCGAATCACTCGGCCAGATTGCTCTTGATGTGGTTTTCGGCGATTCGAAGAATTACCGCAAGGAAAAGTTGACATTCGAGGTTGTAGACTTCCAAAGCGCTTATCATGCCATTTTGGGCAGGCCAGCTTATACACGCTTCATGGCTCGACCATGTTACGTGTACCTCGAACTGAAGATGCCTGGCCCCAGAGGTGTGATCACTGTTACAGACAATCAAAAGAAAGCAGAAGAGTGTTTTCAGAAAGGCTCAAAGATCACTGATGCTCAGATGGCTGTGGTCGAGCTGCGAGAGTACCAGAAGACCGCCGATCCGAGTGAATTGTTGCGAGCCAAGAAGCCTGCTTCAGAGTCGGCTTTTCAGTTGTCCGGTGAAACAAAGCCAGCCAACATTCACCCGACTGACCCCAATGCTGCCCCGACTCACATCTCAACGACGCTCGACTCCAAATAGGAAGAAGCGCTCGTCCAGCTCCTCCGTGAGAACTGGGACATCTTCGCATGGAAACCCTCTGACATGCCTGGAGTTCCAAAAGAGCTGGCTGAGCATCGTCTACGAGTCGACCCAAAATTCAAGCCTGTGAAAGAACATCTTTGATGGTCCGCCGTCCAGAAGAAGAAAGCTATTGGCGAGGAGGTGGCTCGGCTCTTAGCAGCGGAGTTCATCTGAGAGATTTACCACTCCGAGTGGCTCGCCAATGTCGTCATGGTCCCCAAAAAGGAAAAGTCACTTCGCATGTGCATTGATTTTAAACATATCAATCGGGCCTGCCCGAAAGATCATTTTCCTCTCCCTCGCATCGATCAAATAGTCGACTCGACCGCGGGGTGCGAGAGGTTGTCTTTTCTAGACACCTATTCCGGGTACCATCAGATCCGTCTGTATGGACCCGACGAGATCAAAACGGCTTTCATCACTCCATTCGGATGCTTCTGTTACGTCACCATGCCGTTCGGCCTCAAGAATGCCGGAGCCACGTTCATGAGGATGATTCAGAAGTGTTTACTCACTCAAATCAGTCGGAATGTGGAGGCATACATGGATGATATTATGGTCAAGTCACGGAAAGGTTCCGACCTGTGGACTGACCTTGCTGAAACCTTTGCCAACCTCAGGAGGTATGATATCAAACTCAATCCATCAAAGTGCACATTCGGAGTTCCAGGTGGAAAGTTACTCGGTTTTCTTGTTTCCGAACGGGGGATCGACGCCAACCCTGAAAAAGTTGGTGCCATACTCCGGATGAAGCGTCCTGTGCGTGTGCACGATGTCCAAAAGCTTACAGGCTGCTTGGCCGCTCTAAGTCGATTCATTTCTCGTCTCGGTGAAAAGGCGTTGCCTCTTTACTGACTGATGAAGAAGTCTGACAAGTTCAAGTGGACTCCAGAAGCTGATGCAGCATTTGCAGAGCTCAAAGCTCTGCTCTCCACCCAGCCGGTGCTTGCTGCCCCAATCAGCAAAGAGCCTCTGCTGCTTTACATTGCAGCCACAGGACAAGTTGTCAGTACAGTACTTACGGTCGAGCGGGAAGAAGAAGGAAAGGCCTTCAGAGTTCAGCGCCCAGTATATTATGTGTCTGAAGTTTTGACCCCTTCAAAACAAAGATATCCTCATTACCAGAAGCTTGTATATGGGATTTATATGACCACGAAGAAGGTTGCACATTACTTCTCTGACCACTCCATTACAGTTGTCAGCGACACCCCACTGTCAGAGATTCTGCACAACAGAGATGCAACTGGTCGAGTGGCCAAGTGGGCGATTGAACTCCTTCCCTTAGATATCAAGTTTGAAGCAAAGAAGGCTATCAAGTCCCAAGCAATCGCAGATTTCGTCGCCGAGTGGATTGAACAGCAACTTCCGACTCAGATTCACTCGGAGCACTGGACCATGTTCTTCGATGGATCTAAGATGTTGAATGGTTCCGGTGCTGGGGTAGTATTAGTCTCCCCCCGAGGAGATAAGCTCAGATACGTTCTCCAGATTCACTTCGATTCCTCCAATAATGAAGCAGAATATGAAGCATTGTTGTATGGGTTGCGCATGGCCATTTCACTCGGCGTCTGTTGCCTCATGGTCTATGGCGACTTAGATTTGGTGGTTAATCAAGTGATGAAGGAGTGGGACGTCAGAAGTCCGGCAATGACTGGTTATTACAATGCAGTGAGAAAGTTAGAAAAGAAATTCGAGGGGTTAGAGCTTCATCGCATCCCCCGACTAAAAAATCAGGCGGCTGACGATTTGGCAAAGATAGGCTCCAAGAGAGAAGCCATCCCCAGCAACGTGTTCCTGGAGCACATCCACTCGCCGTCAGTCCAAGAAGATCATTTTACAGAAGAAGCCCCGCAGCCGAAAAGTGCCACAGATCCGACTGAAGTCGAAGTCCCTCTTGTGGTCGACCTAATCATGGAAGTCTTGGCAATCACTCCCGACTGGACGATACCGTACATCGCGTATATCCTAAGGAAAGAACTTCCGGAGGACGAGGAAGAGGCTCGACAGATCGTCCGCCGATCCAAGGCCTTCACAGTCATAAAGGGACAGTTGTATAGAGAAAGCGCGACTGGAATCGGTCAGAAGTGCATAACACCAGAAGAAGGTCAGATAATCCTTGATGATATCCACTCGGGGACCTGTGGTCACCATGCGTCTTCTCGGACCATTGTGGCTAAAGCATACCGAGCGGGATTTTACTGGCCAAAGGCAAATGAAATGGCAAAGGAGATAGTCGACAAGTGTGGAGGGTGCCAGTTCTACTCCAACATGTCACACAAGCCTGCGTCAGCCCTGAAGACCATTCCACTCGTCTGGCCCTTTGCTGTTTGGGGACTGGACATGGTTGGTCCACTGAGAACGGGCAGGAGCGGTTTCACACATGTGCTTGTGGCAGTCGACAAGTTTACCAAATGGATTGAAGCTAAGCCTATCAAGAATCTTGATGCTTGCACTTCAATCAGTTTCGTCAGGGGGCTAACATTCAGATATGGAGTCCCGCATAGCATCATCACTGACAATGGGTCAAACTTTGATTCGGACAAGTTCAGAGCTTTTTGCGCCTCTCAAGGCACACGAGTCGACTATGCATCGGTCGCCCATCCCCAGTCGAACGGACAAGCTGAGAGGGCAAATGGTCTGATTCTCAAAGGACTAAAGCCCCGGCTGATGCGTCATCTCAAGCACGCAGCAGGCGCATGGGTCGACGAGCTTTCGTCAGTTCTGTGGGGATTGAGGACCACCCCAAATCGGTCGACTGGAAGAACTCTGTTCTTTCTGGTTTATGGAGCCGAAGCAGTTCTGCCGAGTGATCTTCTTCACAATGCACCCCGAGTCGAACTTTATACCGAAGATGAAGCAGAACAAGCCCGGCAAGACGCAGTCGACCTCCTAGAAGAAGAGAGGGAGATGGCCATGATCAGATCGACCATTTATCAGCAAGACATGCGTCGATTCCACGCCAGAAATGTGAAGAGTCGAGCCTTCCAAGAAGGAGATTTGGTCCTCCGAGTGGATCAACAGAAACCACACAAGCTTGCTCCTACTTGGGAAGGCCCCTTCATCGTCACTAGAGTCCTCCACAATGGAGCGTATCACCTCTACAATGTTGATCGCCAGATTGACGAGCCGCGAGCTTGGAATGCGGAACTGCTCCGCCCCTTTTACACTTGAGTTCTCCCTCGGACGAGATGTAATAAGAAAAACTTCTGCACTTCATTTTTATCAAAGACAAGAGTGTTACAATAATTGCTGTCACTTTTGTTTGCATACGAAATCCACCAGTGGGTGACTTAGCTGCGAATCTGTCTCGCCTAAGTGTTTAAAAATCCTACCGAGTGGCGAGCAAACCTACCACTCGGGGGCTTAGCTTCAGCCCAGTGCTCGCCTAAGTGTTTAAAAATCCTACCGAGTGGCGAGCCAGACTCCCACTCGGGGGCTTAGCTACAGCCCAGTGCTCGCCTAAGTGTTTTAAAATCCTACCGAGTGAGAGCAAACCTCCCACTCGGGGGCTTAGCTGCAGCACAGTGCTCGCCTAAGTGTTTAAAAATCCTACCGAGTGGCAAGCAAACCTCCCACTCGAGGGCTTAGCT
>NC_057809.1:42802601-42808935 GCF_018294505.1 Triticum aestivum | reverse complement strand
TTTAAAATCCTACCGAGTGAGAGCAAACCTCCCACTCGGGGGCTTAGCTGCAGCCCAGTGCTCGCCTAATTGTTTAAAAATCCTATCGAGTGGCGAGCCAGACTCCCACTCGGGGGCTTAGCTGCAGCCCAGTGCTCGCCTAAGTGTTTTAAAATCCTACCGAGTGAGAGCAAACCTCCCACTTGGGGGCTTAGCTGCAGCCCAGCGCTCGCCTAAGTGTTTTAAAATCCTACCGAGTGAGAGCAAACCTCCCACTCGGGGGCTTAGCTGCAGCCCAGCGCTCGCCTAAGTGTTTAAAAATCCTACCGAGTGAGAGAAAACCTCTCACTCGGGGGCTTAGCTGCAGCCCAGTGCTCACCTAAGTACAGGACACAACCCAATCCGCAAGGACGACGAGGCGCAAGTCGACTGCTACCTTCTCCTTCGGAGTTACGCCACAAATACAAGGTTATTCCTAGTGAAGATCAAGTTCCACTCGACGGATCAAACCACGAAGATATTCAACGAGAAATCAAGTTCAGATAAGGCCTAAAGGTCCCAGACCTCAGATCAAAGTACTCGAGCCCTCGGCTCGGCAGAGTTTAACGGTTACAAATCCACTCGGCATTCCGAGGCAAATTTAAAGTGAAGCATAAAAGTTTTTATTCCTCAAGCGGAGGGCTGGAAGGGGCGACGAACTCGTCCAAGTCAAACCCATCTGCAATACGAGTAGCAGCAGCGATGAAAGTCTCCATGAAGTCTTGAAAGTTGTGCTTCCTGGTATTGGCAACTTGAATGGCGGCTAGCTTTTCTTCTCGCACCTCCTTGCAATGGATGCGGACCAGAGACAGAGCGACATCTGATGAAGCTATGTACCTAGGGTAGGGACACGGACCTGTCCTAAGAGCCCTGCCCAAGGACATCCTTAGAAGAAGTCATCTTTCAATCGACTTGAAGGTACCCACTCGACGGGTTCAAGACACTCGACCAAGAATCTACCACTCGACCACGAAGCCAACCACTCGACTGCCAGGAGATCTAAAGTCACTCCGCAGGCAAACGGTCGGTCATTAAATAGTCTTTATGGTCATCATGACTCTTTATTAGGGGCACTACCAGTAACGCCCAACCTTAATGTACCTTAAAACCCTGCATTACTGAGGGCAGGAGGGGGCTGGCGAACTCTATATAAGCCACCCCCCTCCTCAGTATGAAGGGTTCGCACCCCTGGTTATTCACACACCTATAATCCAATCGACCGCCTCCGAGCACCGAGTCGTAGGGCTGTTACTTCCTCCGCGAAGGGCCTGAACTCGTACATCCTGGTGTGTTTACAACTTCTCCATAGCTGAGATCTAGCCTCTCCATACACACCCCCCTACATCACTGTCAGAGTTAGAACCACGACAGTTGGCGCCTACCGTGGGGCCGGAATCTTAGCGCCTAGTTGGAGAAGTTGCAATTTTTCCGATCCCTTCGATCATGGTTTCGTGCGGAGTTTTGGTGGAGGGCCGCGAGATCCGTCTCGGCGCACTCACGTTCATCGCCGACGACTCCGCTTGGCTTCAGGAGGCTCCACTCGACATCGAGGCGCTCCCCGTCCGCGGTGCGACGCACTTCCGGGCATGCGTTCGTGGCGTCCTCCTGCGGCAGCCGTCGACCCAGTATCGGTCGGCCCCCGTGTCGTCTCCCCGCCCTGTCTCTCACTAGCGCAAGCGCTCCGGTCGGTCGAGACTTCAGAGGTGGGTGAGGCATGCCGTGGCTCGCCAGTCGGCCACCCCACAAGTCGCGGCAATCGAGCCCGATGAATCCCTCTACGGCGTGTTCGACCTGTCGACTGGCTCCACGGAGACCGCATCCGAGTGCGACAGCAGCAACCCAGTGGCTGAGGTTCTGGCGGTCGATGGAACACACAGTCCTCCCGGTTTCCCTCGCGCTGATGGAGGCGCGGGTGGGGCCGACCCGTCGCATCCCCACGATGAGTATCTCCCTGAACCTCTCACGTCATTGCAGCGAGAGGAGCTTCGCCACCGGAACATGGACGCACTCCACACTCCTATCGTCGGAGAAACCCCCGAGGCCCGGGCCTTGGAGGATGTGCGCTTGGCTAACTTGGCCCAGCGCACTCGACTGGAGAATCTCCAGCGAATACTCGACGAGCAAGCGCGTCAGCGAGCTCCCGAGTCCAGTCGACGTCAGCTCTTCCCGCCGACGCAGGTATATCGAACCCCAGTTCAGAATTTGGCTGCCGCGGCCCGTATAGCAGAATCGATTCAGCCCTCCCAGTCAGAGGCTGGCAGGGGCTTGTTGCAGATCAGAGCGTTGCTCCGGGCGGCGGGAAACCAGAATTCCGCTGTTTCTCAGTCGTGGAACAGGATCCACAGTCGATCCGTTGCAACGAATACAGTCCAGTCGGCTCACGGCCCGAGATCGCCCCCGAGGTGTGAGGGACGTGGAGACCGCCACGATCAGTACAGAAGAAATGAGTAGTATGATCACCGATTCGATCGTGATGATCGACGTCGAGTGCCAACCCCTCCCCCGAGGAGTGGGTCGTATGCGCCTCGACAGCAAGATGACAGACGCCCTCATAGTGTTGGGCGGAGGATTCCAGTCGACCCCAGGGACCCAGGCTTTGATGCGAGATCCATCCTCGTTCAAGGTTTGGTTGACAGGAACAGAGCTCATCGAGAGGGCCACGACAGAGACACTTGGCTTGAAGATTATAGAGTGGCTGTACAGATTGGCGGTGGCAATGATGAGGTGGCTATGAAGCATTTGCCTCTCATGTTAGAGGGCTCAGCCAGAGCGTAGCTAAATCAGTTGGCACCCAGCAGCATCTACACTTGGGAGGACCTCTCCCGAGTGTTTGTCACAACCTTTGAGGGAACATGCAAGCGACCTGCAGGCCTTACAGAATTGCGGTCTTGCATGCAGAAATCGAATGAAACTCTGAGGGATTACATCCAGAGGTGGATCACATTGCATCACACAGTTGAGAATGTACCAGATCATCAAGCAGTTTGTGCCTTTAAAGAAGGCGTTAAGTACAGAGAATTGAATCTGAAGTTCGGTTGAACTGGAGAGATGACTCTGAATTGGATGATGGAGATTGCCACCAAATATGCTAATGGTGAAGACGAAGATCGACTCCGGAGTGGAAAGCACAAGGCAATCGCCCAAGAAACCGGAGGAAACTCCAGTCGGAAACAGAAGCGGAAGGCCGAGCCAGCCGCCCCTTGGGAGGCCCTAGCCATAACCCTGGGAAAATTCAAGCGAAAACCCAAGGGGCCCTGGAAGCCCAAGAAAGTCAAGGATCAAGATGGAAATGATGTTTTGGACCTGCCATGTCACATCCACACCAAGAAAGATGAAGAGGGTAATTTTATTACCCAAAGCATACCACTCGACAGTGCCGGCTCTTGGTCCAGCAGTTTCAGGGCAAGCAGTCCAAAGATAAGGAAAAAGAGTCGGACAGAGTTGAGGACAAGGAAGATAGTGACGATGGATACCCCCAAATCAATTCCATCCTGATGATTTTTGCCGATGTCAAAAGCAAAAGTCGACTGAAAGTCATTAACCGTGAGGTGAATATGGTTGCTCCGGCAACACCCAGTTATCTGAAGTGGTCTCAGACCGCCATCACATTCGACCAGTCTGATCACCCTACGCACATTGCCACCCCTGGGAGGCAAGCTTTGGTGGTCGACCTGGTTGTCGAAGGCACTCGACTGACCAATGTCCTGATGGATGGTGGCAGTGGCCTGAACATACTATACGCAGAAACATTGAAAGGGATGGGCATTCCGATGTCCAGGCTCAGTACCAGCAACATGAGCTTCCACGGAGTCATCCCCGGGAAGAAAGCCGAATCACTCGGCCAGATTGCTCTTGATGTGGTTTTCGGTGATTCGAAGAATTACCGCAAGGAAAAGTTGACATTCGAGATCGTGGACTTCCAAAGCGCTTATCATGCCATTTTGGGGAGGCCAGCTTATGCACGCTTCATGGCTCGATCGTGTTACGTGTACCTCAAACTGAAGATGCCTGGCCCCAGAGGTGTGTTACAAGCAATAGAAAGAAGGCAGAAGAGTGTTTTCAGAAAGGCTCAAAGATCGCTGATGCTTAGATGGCAGTGGTCGAGCTACAAGAGTACCAGAACCGCCGATCCGAGTGAATTGTTGCGAGCCAAGAAGCCTGCTTCAGAATCAGCCTTTCAGTCGTCCGACGAAACAAAGACAGCCCATATTCACCCGACCGACCCCAATGCTGCCCCGACTCACATCTCAACGATGCTCGACTCCAAATAGGAAGAAGCGCTCGTCCAGCTCCTTCGTGAGAACTAGGACATCTTCGCATGGAAACCCTCTGACATGCCTGGAGTTCCCAGAGAGCTGGCTGAGCACCGTCTACGAGTCGACCCAAAATTCAAGCCTGTGAAAGAACATCTTCGACGGTCCGCCGTCCAGAAGAAGCAAGCCATTGGCGAGGAAGTGGCTCGGCTCTTAGCAGCGGAGTTCATCCGAGAGATTTACCACTCCGAGTGGCTCGCCAATGTCATCATGGTCCCCAAGAAGGACAAGTCACTTCGCATGTGCATTGATTTTAAACATATCAATCGGGCCTGCCCGAAATATCATTTTCCTCTCCCTCATATCGACCAAATAGTCAACTCGACCGCGTGGTGCGAGAGATTGTCTTTTCTAGACGCCTATTCCGGGTACCATCAGATCCGTCTGTATGGGCCCGACGAGATCAAAACGGCTTTCATCACTCAATTCGGATGCTTCTGTTACGTCACCATGCCGTTCGGCCTCAAGAATGCCGGGGCCACGTTCATGAGGATGATTCAGAAGTGTTTACTCACTCAAATCAGTCGGAACATGGAGGCATACATGGATGATATTGTGGTCAACTCACGGAAAGGTTCCGACCTGCGGACTGACCTTGCTGAAACGTTTGCCAACCTCAGGAGGTATGATATCAAACTAAATCCATCAAAGTTCACATTCGGAGTTCCAGGTGGAAAGTTACTCGGTTTTCTCGTTTCCGAACGGGGGATCGACGCCAATCCTGAAAAAGTTGGTACCATACTCCGGATGAAGCGTCCTGTGCGTGTGCACAATGTCCAAAAGCTTACGGGCTGCTTGGCCGCTCTAAGTCGATTCATTTCTCGTCTCGGTGAAAAGGCGTTGCCTCTTTACCGACTAATGAAGAAGTCTGACAAGTTCGAGTGGACTCCAGAAGCTGATGCAGCATTTGCTGAGCTCAAAGCTCTGCCCTCCACCCAGCCGGTGCTTGCTGCCCCAATCAGCAAAGAGCCTCTGCTGCTTTACATTGCAGCCATAGGACAAGTTGTCAGTACAGTACTTACGGTCGAGCGGGAAGAAGAAGGAAAGGCATTCAAAGTTCAGCACCCAGTCTATTATGTGTCCGAAGTTTTGACCCCTTCAAAACAAAGATATCCTCATTACCAGAAGCTTGTGTATGGGATTTATATGACCACGAAGAAGGTTGCACATTACTTCTCTGACCACTCCATTACAGTCATCAGCGACGCCCCACTGTCAGAGATTCTGCACAACAGCGATGCAACTAGTCGAGTGGCCAACTGGGCGATTGAACTCCTTCCCGTAGATATCAAGTTTGAAGCAAAGAAGGCTATCAAGTCCCAAGCAATCGTAGATTTCGTCGCCGAGTGGATCGAACAGCAACTTCCGACTCAGATTCACTCGGAGCACTAGAGCATGTTCTTCGATGGATCTAAGATGCTGAATGGTTCCGGTGCTGGGGTAGTATTAGTCTCCCCCCGAGGAGATAAGCTCAGATACGTTCTCCAGATTCACTTTGATTCCTCCAATAATGAAGCAGAATATGAAGCACTATTGTATGGGTTGCGCATGGCCATTTCACTCGGCGTCCGACGCCTCATGGTCTATGGCGACTCAGATTTGGTGGTTAATCAAGTGATGAAGGAGTGGGACGTCAGAAGTCCGGCAATGACTGGTTATTGCAATGCAGTGAGAAAGTTAGAAAAGAAATTCGAGGGGTTAGAGCTTCATCACATCCCCCGAATCGGAGGCTTAGCTGCAGCCCAGTGCTCGCCTAAGTGTTTAAAAATCCTACCGAGTGGCGAGCCAGACTCCCACTCGGAGGCTTAGCTGCAACCTAGTGCCCGCCTAAGTGTTTAAAAATCCTACCGAGTGGCGAGCCAGACTCCCACTCGGGGTCTTAGCTGCAGCCATGTGCTCGCCTAAGTGTTCAAAAATCCTACCGAGTGGAGAGCAAACCTCCCACTCGAGGGCTTAGCTGCAGCCCAGTGCTCGCCTAAGTATTTAAAATCCTACCGAGTGGT
>NC_057809.1:42791754-42801930 GCF_018294505.1 Triticum aestivum | reverse complement strand
CTAAGTGTTTAAAAATCCTACCGAGTGGCGAGCCGGACTCCCACTCGGGGGCTTAGCTGCAGCCCAGCGCTCGCCTAAGTGTTTAAAAATCCTACCGAGTGGCGAGCCAAACTCCCACTCGGGGGCTTAGCTGCAGCCGAGCGCTCGCCTAAGTGTTTAAAAATCCCGCCGAGTGAGAGCAAACCTCCCACTCGGGGGCTTAGCTGCAGCCCAGCACTCGCCTAAGTACAGGACACAACCCAATCCACAAGGACGACGAGGCGCAAGTCGACTGCTACCTTCTCCTTCGGAGTTATGCCACGAATACAAGGTTATTCCAAGTCCAGATAAGGCCTAAAGGTCCCAGACCTCAGATCAAAGTAGTCGAGCCCTCGGCTCGGCAGAGTTTAACGGTTACAAATCCACTCGGCATTCCGAGGCAAATTTAAAGTGAAGCATAAAAGCTTTTCATTCGTGAAGCGGAGGGCTGGAAGGGGCGACGAACTCGTCCAAGTCGATCCCGTCTGCAATACGAGTAGCAGCGGCGATGAAAGTCTCCATGAAGTCTTGAAAGTTGTGCTTCCTGGTATTGGCAACTTGAATGGCGGCCAGCTTTTCTTCTCGCGCCTCCTTGCAATGGACGCGGACCAGAGACAGAGCGACATCAACACCACATCTAGCAGAAGATTTATTCCATTCCGCCACTCGACCTGGGACCTCATTAAGTCGAGCCATCAGGGACTCGAGGTCGTTCTGAAGCGTCGTCCTAGGCCAGAGTGATGTGTCGATCCGCGACATGGCAACCTTCAGCCTGGCAAGATAGTCAACAACACTGGTAACACGAGACTCCAGTCGGAGCACGTTCATAGCAGCCTCGTCCTTCATGAGAGAATTAGCGGGGTCCAAGCCTGGCTCCACTCGACTGGTTTCCTCTTCGAAGCTCTGGCAGAATTCTGCGAACGCAATTCAAGAATAAGACAGTGACCTTACGCGGGCTTGGTAACCGGAAGACAGTCGGGTCGGAGTAACTACCTTCGAGCATGACGAACAGCTTCTTGGCGAGTCCACCAAGATAAACCTCCAGATTGTTCACCTTCCCCGCCAGCTCACCCGCCTTGTCATGCAGAACCATCTTGTCGTTCTTCAGTCGGCTGACCTCTTGATTAGCTATCTCGAGAGCAGCTTTCAGTCTGGAGTTCTCCTGCTCAAGAGTTCCGACCGAAGCCAGTTTCTCTTCTGCAAGCTTCGTTTTGCTCGAGGCCTCCTTCTGCGCTTCGGCAAGATCTCGATCCTTCCTCTTCAGAGCTTCCTCCAATTTATCTACAGAACATCGAGTGAGCTCAACACCAAGAACGGGCAAGAAAGAAAAGTCACTTGTCAAGAATGAGAAACTTCACCAGCCATACCTTTTGCTTCGTATTGCGCCTTCTGCGGGTTCTGTTGAGCAAGCTCCAAGTCAAGGTTGAGTTGGATCTGTTTGTTCTCCAACTCAGTATAAAGAGCCACAAGTCCATAGGATTTCTGCAAAAATCAGTCGACAGAGGTCCAAGATAAGTTGCTTCCGAGTAACCAAGAGACAATGATGGTGCTTCTAAGACTACAGCTGAATCAAAAACATTCAACAGTAGTCTCGGGGACTACACCCAGTGGGTGCACTCAGCGTGCCCCCACTGGTTTTGCAAAAAAAATCGACTGCCCGCAGTCGACCGGATACAGTTTCACTCGACGTGGCCTAACCAGACCGAGTGAAGAAGTACAACTACTGCAAAACAATATAAAGACTACAGTTGACTGCCAGCAGTCCACCGTAGTCTCGGGGACTACACCCAGTGGGTGCACTAAGCTTGCCCCACTCGTCCAAGAATTGGCAGACACACCCAGTGGGTGTACAGATATAAAGATCTTTGGAAAAGAGATTCTTCAAACAACATATCATAACAGACCAAGTGTTGAGTCGACTGACCTGGACGTTATTCTGAAGAGCTGAACTCGCGTCATAAGCTACTTGGCTGGCTTCTCGAACCACCTTGACCTGCTCCATCATGATCCCTGCCTGGCGTACAGCTTCCTTAGCTGCATCCACTTGGTCCTTAGGGATGTGGTGTGTGGCAAAGAGCGAAGGCGGATCCGCAGTCGATGTCGAAGGCCGCACACTCGTCGGAGGAATGGCGAAAGTCACAGAAGCCCGAGTGGTTTCACCACCGTCTTGTGCTACGGCCTCAGGCGCCGGAGTGGATCGTGGGGTCTCGTCAGCCGGCGCTCTCCTGTTCCGCCTCACTCTTGGTGGCACTTTGTCGTCGTCATCAGGGAGGTTAATGACATGAGAAGGAGCTATGAGAAAAATTCAGTCGACGGGAGTTATGAGAAATCATCAGTCGATTCAAGACAAAACATTAGTAATCATACCGGGGTTGGAAGTAACAGCATCCTCCATCTCTTGTTCATCATCCTTGGCAGAGATCTTAGAAGTAGCAGCACTGCAAATCTCGAAAGTCAGTCAGTTGGCTCAATGAATCGACCAAGGATCTGTCCACGGTCGACAAAGGAAAACAAGTTTTATTATTACCCAGAAATGGTGGGGACAGTTATCTTCATCTTGGGCAGAGCCTTGGGCGGCTTGGACGGCGTCGCGCGTGGGTGCTTGGGAGCCTTTTCAGTCGGTGTAGGAGAAGAGGTCCGAGGGCGTTTCGACGACTGCCCAACAGGAACAGTCGCCTTACCACGTTCCCGCGCTGGATCGTGTGTAAGCTTGGATCGCCCCTCCGAGCGGGGGGGTTCAACCTCCTCCTCCTCCTCTTCGCTGGAGTCGACGTCGTCGCCTCCCTCTCCTTCGCCATCGGATTCCCACTCGCCTTGATCATCTCCACTCTCGCCTCCGCTCGCCTCCCCTTCCTCAGTTGGCTCCTATGCCCCGTTGGGCGTCGAGTACATCTCAGTAGTTGCCTGGAAAACAACAGATAAGACAAAAGTCAATTGACCAATTCAAAGAAGACCAATGAAGAAAACAAGATCTCAGTCAGGAGCATAAAGTTAGACCTGGTCCACTTCATATGAGTCGTCGAGTGGAGGAACCCTCCTGGCTCCTCGGGGGTTGTCTTTGTTTCCTGTGATGCTCGACAGCCACCCCTCCAACATCTCATCGGTGACCTCCTCCGGGTGGATCCGAGTGGTGTCGTCGAGACCCGAGTACAGCCACATCGGGTGGTCACGAGCCTGGATCGGTTGGATGCGCCTCCGAAGGAAGATCTCCAGCAAGTCCATGCTAGTCACGCCATCGCGGACAAGCTGAACCACTTGACCAACCAGCACTTTGACTTGGGCCTTTTCTTTCGGCGTCACTTTCAGAGAAGCAGGTTTTTGAGCTCGGTCAAGAGAGAAAGGGGGAAGTCCAGTCGACTGCCCTGGGGTCACCTGGTCTTTACAGTAAAACCAGGTCGCCTGCCAACCACAGACCGACTCTGGGAAAGTGATAGATGGAAAACAACTCTTTCCCCTCGTCTGGATCGCCAGGCCCCCGCACAGCTGGATCACCTGCGTCCTTTCGTCACTCGACTTGGCCTTCTTAACCGATTGGGAACGGCAAGTGAAGATGTTCTTAAAAAGTCCCTAGTGGGGGCGGCAACCCAAGAAACCCTCACAAAAGGAAATGAAAGCGGCGAGGTACACGATAGAATTGGGAGTGAAATGGTGGAGCTGCGCTCCGAAGAAGTTCAGAAAGCTCCGGAAAAAAGGATGAGGAGGTAGTGAAAACTCGCGATCGATATGGGTGGCGAGGAGGACACACTCACCATCACGAGGTTGGGGCTCGACTTCTCTCCCCGGGAGACGCGCAGCTTCGTAAGGAACGACACCTCCCTCAACCATATCATCAAGATCTTCCTGCTGAATCACCGTCGGCATCCAGTCGCCCTGGATCCAGCCTCTGGGCAGAGCAGTCCTTGAGGAAGATCCGCCCCGAGCGGACTTCTTCCCTTTCCCCTATGCCGCCGCCTTCTTCGCGCGCTCCAGAGCGGGCGTCTTGTCCTTCACCATCGTCGCCGGCAAATCTCGGACGGGCCTGCGGCGCTAGGGTGAGAGCGGAGGTGGCGGAAGACCTTTGCGAAGGGAGAAAGAAAGGAGAGAGCGCACTGTTTGGAAACCCCGAGCCGGTGGCTTATAAGAGGCCGCTTCCGAGTGGCTGACTGGTAGGCCCAGGCTATCCCGTGAAATCCCGCAGTAGACGCGCGCGCAGTACGTGGCGAAAAAGGTGGCACGGAAATCGAGGAGCTTCCGCCTTATCACATCCGATTACTGCGGCCGCTCCCGTCCCGTGCGCTTCCCGAAATTCAAACCTTGCGAAATCCGCGGGTTGCAGAATGATACGTCAGGCAGAAGATCCCTTTCGCACCCTCATTCGGAGCTTCGCAAGCAAGGTAATTCACTCGACGAAAGGCCTGGAATGGATCAAGGCGACTGAAAGAAGTTGGCAACGTCATCCATGACGATTGATCCAAAACGAGGCACTCATGTAGCCCAAAGAACCAGTCGGAAAGATCCCCAACTCTTTCCCCACTCTTACCTCGATCCATTCGGGGGCTAATGATGAAGCTATGTACCTAGGGTAGGGACACGGACCTGTCCTAAGAGCCCTGCCCAAGGACATCCTTAGAAGAAGTCATCTTTCAATCGACTTGAAGGTACCCACTCGACGGGTTCAAGACACTCGACCAAGAATCTACCACTCGACCACGAAGCCAACCACTCGACTGCCAGGAGATCTAAAGTCACTCCGCAGGCAAACGGTCGGTCATTAAATAGTCTTTATGGTCATCATGACACTTTATTAGGGGCGTTACCAGTAACACCCAACCTTAATGTACCTTAAAACCCTGCATTACTGAGGGCAGGAGGGGGCTGGCGAACTCTATATAAGCCACCCCCCTCCTCAATATGAAGGGTTCGCACCCCTGGTTATTCACACACCTATAATCCAATCGACCGCCTCCGGGCACCGAGACGTAGGGCTGTTACTTCCTCCGTGAAGGGCCTGAACTCATACATCCTGGTGTGTTTACAACTTCTCCATAGCTGAGATCTAGCATCTCCATACACACCCCCCTACATCACTGTCGGAGTTAGAACCACGACAACATCAGCACCACATCTAGCAGAAGATTTCTTCCATTCCGCCACTCGACCTGGGACTTCATTAAGTTGAGCCATCAGGGACTCAAGGTCGTTCTGAAGCGTCGTCCCAGGCCAGAGTGATGTGTCGATCCGCGACATCGCAACCTTCAGCCGGGCGAGATAGTCAACAATGCTGGTAACACGAGACTCCAGTCGGAGCACGTTCATAGCAGCCTCGTCCTTCACGAGAGAATTGGCGGGATCCAAGCCTGGCTCCACTCGACTGGTTTCCTCTTTGAAGCTCTAGCAGAACTCTGCGAACATGATTCAAGAATAAGACAGTGACCCTACACGGGCTTGGTAACTGGAAGACAGTCGGGTCAGAGTAACTACCTTCGAGCATGACGAACAGCTTCTTGGCGAGTCCACCAAGATAAGCCTCCAGATCGTTCACCTTCCCCGCCAGCTCACCGCCTTGTCGTGCAGAACCATCTTGTCGTTCTTCAGTCGGCTGACCTCTTGATTAGCTATCTCGAGAGCAGCTTTCAGTCTGGAGTTCTCCTGCTTAAGAGTTCCGACCGAAGCCAGTTTCTCTTCTGCAAGCTTCAATTTGCTTGAGGCCTCCTTCTGTGCTTCGGCAAGATCTCGATCCTTCTTCTTCAGAGCTTCCTCCAGTTTATCTGCAGAACGTCGAGTGAGCTCAGCATCAAGAACGGGCAAGAAAGAGAAGTCACTCGTCAAGAATGAGAAACCTCACCAGCCATACCTTTTGCTTCTTCTTGTGCCTTCTGCAGGTTCTGTTGAGCAAGCTTCAAGTCAAGGTTGAGTTGGATCTGTTTGTTCTCCAACTCAGTATAGAGAGCCACAAGTCCACAGGATTTCTGCAAAAATCAGTTGACAGAGGTCCAAGATAAGTTGCTTCCGAGTAACCAAGAGACAATGATGACGCTTCTAAGACTATAGCTGAATCAAAAATATTCAACAGTAGTCTCGGGGACTACACCCAGTGGGTGCACTCAGCGTGCCCCCACTGGTTTTGCAAAAAAAGAAAAAAAAATCGACTATCCGCAGTCGACCGGATACAGTTTCATTCGACATGGCCTGACCAGACCGAGTGAAGAAGTACAACTACTGCAACACAATATAAAGACTACAGTCGACTGCCAGTAGTCTCGGGGACTACACCCAGTGGGTGCACTAAGCGTGCCCCCACTCGTCCAAGACTTAACAGACACACCCAGTGGGTGTACAGATTTAAAGATTTTCAGAAAAGAGATTCTTCAGACAGCATACCCTAACAGAACAAGCAGTGAATCGACTGACCTGGACGTTACTCTGAAGAGTTGAACTCGCGTCATAAGCTGCTTGGCTGGCTTCTCGAACCACCTTGACCTGCTCCATCATGATCCCTGCCTGGCGCACAGCTTCCTTAGCTGCATCCACTTGGTCCTCAGGGACGTGGTGTGTGGCGAAGAGCGAAGGCGGATTCGCAGTCGACGTCGAGGGCCGCACACTCGTCAGAGGAACGACGAAAGTCACAGAAGCCCGAGTGGTATCACCACCGTCTCGAGCTACGGCCTCAGGCGCCGGAGTGGATTGTGGGGTCTCACCAGCCGACGCTCTCCTGTTCTGCCTCACTCTTGGTGGCACTTCGTCGTCGTCATCAGGGAGGTTAATAACATGAGAAGGAGCTACGAGAAAAATTCAGTCGACCGGAGTTATGAGAAATCGTCAGTCAATTCAAGGTAGAACATCAGTAATCATACCAGGGTTGGAAGTAACAGCATCCTCCGTCTCTTGATCATCGTCCTTGGCGGAGATCTCAGAAGTAGCAGCACTGCAAATTTTGAAAGACAGTTAGTTGGCTCAGTGAATCGACCAAGGATCCGTCCACGGTCGACAAAGGAGAACAAGTTCTATCGTTACCCAGAAATGGTGGGGACAGTCATCCTCATCTTGGGTAGAGCCTTGGGTGGCTTGGACGGCGCCGCGCGGGGGTGC
The DNA here is from genome assembly GCF_018294505.1 of Triticum aestivum. Classification (NCBI taxonomy): domain Eukaryota; kingdom Viridiplantae; phylum Streptophyta; class Magnoliopsida; order Poales; family Poaceae; genus Triticum; species Triticum aestivum. Next base: position 42,794,844 of record NC_057809.1, on the reverse strand, counting down.
TTGGGAGCTTTTTCAGTCGGCGCTGGAGAAGAGGTCCGAGGGCGCTTTGACAACTGCCCAACAGGAACAGTCGCCTTACCTCGTTCCCGCACAGGGTCGTGTGTGAGCTTGGATCGCCTTTCCGAGCGGGGAGGTTCAGCTTCCTCCTCCTCCTCTTCGCTGGAGTCGACGTCGTCGTCTCCCTCTCCTTCGCCGTCAGATTCCCACTCCCCCTGTTCGTCTCCGCTTTCGCCTCCGCTCGCCTCCCCTTCCTCGGTCTGCTCCTGTGCTCCGTTGGGTGTCGAGTACATCTCTGTAGTTGCCTGGAGAACGGTGGACGAGTCGAAAGTCAGTCGACCGATTCGAAGAGAACAAATGAAGAAAACAAGATCTCAGTCGGGAACACAAGGTCAAACCTGGTCCACTTCATATGAGTTGTCGAGCCGAGGGACCCTCCTGGCTCCTTGGGGGTTGTCTTTGTTCCCTGTGATACTCGACAGCCACCCCTCCAGCATTTCGTCGCTCACCTCCTCTGGGTGAATCCGAGTGGTGTCCTTGAGACCTGAGTACAGCCACATCGGGTGGTCACGAGCCAGGAGAGGTTGGATGCGCCTCCGAAGGAAGACCACCAGCAAGTCCATGCCGGTCACGCCCTCTCGGACAAGCTGGACCACTCGACCAACCAGCACCTTGACTTGCGCCTTTTCCTCCGGAAGCACTTTCAGAGAGGCAGGCTTTTGAGCTCGGTCCAGAGAGAAAGGAGGAAGCCCAGTCGACTGCCCCGGGGTCACCTGGTCTTGGCAATAAAACCAGGTCACTTGCCAACCACGGACTGACTCGGGAAAAGTGATAGACGGAAAAGAACTTTTTCCCCTCATCTGGATCGCCAGGCCCCCGCACAACTGGATCACCTGCGTCCGTTCGTCACTCGACTTGGCTTTCTTTACCGATTGGGAACGTCAAGTGAAGATGTGTTTAAAGAGCCCCCAATGAGGGCGGCAACCCAAGAAGCTTTCGTACAAGGAGACGAAAGCCGCAAGATACACGATGGAATTGGGAGTGAAATGGTGGAGCTGCGCTTCGAAGAAGTTTAAAAAGCTCCGGAAAAAAGGATGAGGAGGCAGAGAAAATCCGCGGTCAATATGGGTGGCTAGGAGCACACACTCACCGTCGCGAGGTTGGGGTTCGATCTCTCTCCCCGGGAGACACGCAGCTTCATGGGGAATGACTCCCCCCTCGACCATGTCGTCAAGGTCTTCCTGCCGAATCACCGACGGCATCCAGTCGCCCTGGATCCAATCCCTGGGCAGAGCAGTCCTCGAGGAAGATCCGCCCCGAGCGGACTTCTTCCCCTTCCCCTGCACCGCCGCCTTCTTCGCACGCTCCAAGGCCGACGTCTTGTCCTTCACCATCGTCGCCGGCGAAGCTCAAACGGACCTACGGCGCTAAGGTGAGAGCGGAGGTGGCAGAGGACCTTGCGGGGGGAAGCGAAAGGGCGAGAGCACGCTGTTGGGGAGCCCCGAGCCGGCTACTTATAAGGGGCTGCTTCCGAGTGGCTGACCGGTAGGCCCAGGCGATCCCGTCAAATCCCGCAACAGGCGCGCGCGGTACGTGGCGAAAAAGGTGGCGTGGAGATCGAGGAACTTCCATCCTATCCCATCCGATTACTGTGGCCGTGCTCGTCCTGCTCGCTTCCCGAAGTTCAAATCCCGCGAAATCCGCGGGCTGCAGAACAACTCGTCAAACAGAAGATCCCGCTCGCGCCGGCACTCGGTATTTCACAAGTAAGGAAATTCACTCGACGAGAGACCAAGAATGGATCAAGGTGACCGAAAGAAGTTGACAACGTCATCCGTGACGATCGATCCAGTGCAAGACATTCATATGATGCTAAGAACCAGGCGGAAGGACCCCCAACTCCTTCCTCACTGGAACCTCGATCCATTCGGGGGCTAATGATGAAGCTATGTACTTAGGGTAGGGGCATGGACCTGTCCTAGGAGCCCTACCCAAGGACATCCCTAGAAGAAGTCACCTTTCAATCGACTTGAAAGTATTCCACTCGACGGATTCAAGACACTCGGCCAGGAAGCCATCACTCGACCACGAAGCCAACCACTCGACTGGCAGGAGATCTAAAGTCACTCCGCAGGCAAACCGTCGGCTATTAAGTAGTCTTTATGGTCATCATAGCACTTTATTAGGGACGTTACCAGTAACACCCAGTCTTAATGTATTTTAACCCCGCATTACTGAGGGCCGGAGGGGCTGGCGAACTCTATATAAGCCACCCCCCCCTCCTAAGTAGCAAGGGTTCGCACCCCTGTTATTCACACACCTATAATCCAATCGACCGCCTCCGGGCACCGAGACGTAGGGTTGTTACTTCCTCCGCGAAGGGCCTGAACTCGTACATCCTGGTGTGTTTACAACTTCTCCATAGCTGAGATCTAGCCTCTCCATACACACACCCCTACATCACTGTCAGAGTTAGAACCACGACAGTGCGTCCAGTTTTTGCCGTGACCCTCTCTACTCTTTCACACATGCTATGCGGGTGAAATGATGATACCATGCCAAGTTTCAACCTTTTTGAGAGTTCATTTTGTAGTGATTTTCAATGTCACGGTCATTTAGCTCTCTAAACAATTAGGGAAATGACCGAAAAACAACAAATGATGTCAGAACATGTTGGAAATTGAAGATGTCACTTCGAATACTGCATACTAAACACAAAATAAGTCCGGAGTTCAAATAAGTTTAAAAAACATTGAAGTGCCCATGTAACAGATGAGTTCTCGTCTGAAACCCTGATACTCCGAAAGAGTTTGTCCAGTTTGTACATGAAGTGCGTCCAGTTTTTGCCGTGACCCTCTCTACTCATTCGCACATGCTATGCAGGTGAAATGATGATACCATGCCAAGTTTCAACATTTTCAGAGTTCATTTTGTAGTGATTTTCAATTTCACGATCATTTAGTTCTCTAAATGATTAGGTAAATGACCGAAAAACAACAAATGATGTCAGAACATGTTGGAAATTGATGACGTCGCTTTGAATGCTGCATACTAAACACAAAAGAAGTCCGGAGTTCAAATAAGTTTAAAAAA
>NC_057809.1:42788129-42790278 GCF_018294505.1 Triticum aestivum | reverse complement strand
AATGATGTAAGAACATGTTGGAAATTGAATATGTCGCTTTCAATGCTGCATACTGAACACAAAAGAAGTCTAGAGTTCAAATAAGTTTAAAAAACATTGAAGTGCCCGTGTAACAGATGAGTTCTCGTCCAAAACCCTGATACTCCGAAAGAGTTTGTCCAATTTGTACATGAAGTGCATCCAGTTTTTGCAGTGACCCTCTCTACTCTTTCGCACATGCTATGCGGGTGAAATGATGATACCATGCCAAGTTTCAACATTTTCAGAATTCATTTTGTAGTGATTTTCAATTTCACGGTCACTTAGCTCTCTAAACAAATAGGTAAATGACCGAAAAACAACAAATGATGTTAGAACATGTTGGAAATTGATGATGTCACTTTGAATGCTGCATACTGAACACAAAAGAAGTCCGGAGTTCAAATAAGTTTAAAAAACATTGAAGTGCCCGTGTAACAGATGAGTTCTCGTCCGAAACCCTGATACTCCGAAAGAGTTTGCCCAATTTGTATGTGACGTGCGTCAAGTTTTTGCCGTGACCCTCTCTACTCTTTCGCACATGCTATGCGGGTGAAATGATGATACCATGCCAAGTTTCAACATTTTTAGAATTCATTTTGTAGTGATTTTCAATTTCACGGTCATTTAGCTCTCTAAACAATTAGGTAAATGACCAAAAAACTACAAATGATGTTATAACATGTTGGAAATTGATGACGTCGCTTTGAATGCTGCATACTGAACACAAAAGAAGTCCGAAGTTCAAATAAGTTTAAAAAACATTGAAGTGCCCGTGTAACAGATGAGTTCTCGTCCAAAACCCTGATACTCCGAAAGAGTTTGTCCAATTTGTACATGAAGTGCGTCCAGTTTTTTCCGTGACCCTCTCTACTCTTTCGCACATGCTATGCGGGTGAAATGATGATACCATGCCAAGTTTCAACATTTTCAGAATTCATTTTGTAGTGATTTTCAATTTCACGGTCATTTAGCTCTCTAAACAATTAGGTAAATGACCGAAAAAACAAATGATGTTAGAACATGTTGGAAATTGATGACGTCGCTTTGAATGCTGCATACTGAACACAAAAGAAGTCCGGAGTTCGAATAAGTTGAAAAAACATTGAAGTGCCCGTGTAACAGATGAGTTCTCGTACGAAACCCTGATACTCCGAAAGAGTTTGTCCAATTTGTACGTATGGCCGGGTACATCTAGGCATCGAGTCAGGCGAACCACTTGATTGAGGTCGCGAGTGGCCATCTGAAAGCATAATCATAATGCAAAGGCATTAGAATTTCTAGCAAAATTTCGGCAGCATAACAGCTGTAAATGCTCAAAAAGGATATTGAGACATTTGACAAAGGATTTCGTACACACCCAACATCATCATATCAAAGTTCTGGAACCATTCTAACAACATAATGTGGTAGTAGAACTGAACTAGGCTTGTAACCATCAAACTTATAAGGTACTACTGATTAGTAACACGTGATCCTGATGGAGAGAATAGATCCTAATTCCTTAACCCCCGGTGGAAGAATGGACTGACTCAGATCAGAAAGTCATGAGGTATAAGGAGTAAAAAGAGCCTTACGTTCCAACCCACAAACAATTCCCCTACATATAACTAAAATATTTCTAGACTCAACATCGACCAGTTTGGCTTGGAGAACCTACAGGCAGTCCGGCTCTGATGCCAACGCTGTCAGGACCCCGACTCGATGTCACATCGATCTAGCTGGTAACACCTCATATCACTTTGCGGCCTCACGCACGGTATCCCCACGGGTGTCGTCTTACCTTTTCCCGGGACCGTTTGCGCCTTTTGGCTCACGTATATGATAGTGTCGCTAGCATCCATATGATAAAGAGCCCGGGCTGACATGACTAGTCGTAAACCCAAAGTGGCACAGACTTACAGGGACAGGCATCCATGACCCAGCTTCGAACGTGTCGGTCATCAGCAAGTGGGTCCGGGCTGTAGCACTGGGCTAGCAGGACTCCGGTAAACCGGGCTGTAGCGGGCTAACAGGACTCCGGTACTCAAAGCGTGACATTTCCCCGAAGGGACAGACACATGAACGAAGAAGGACACATGCCGGCCAGCCTAAGTGTTCCAGAGCAGTAGCAAGCTACCATGGCTCAGCG
>NC_057809.1:42785409-42786572 GCF_018294505.1 Triticum aestivum | reverse complement strand
TTCTCGTCTGAAACCCTGATACTCCGAAAGGGTTTGTCCAGTTTGTACACGAAGTGCATCCAATTTTTGTCGTGACCCTCTCTACTCTTTCGCACATGATATGCGGGTGAAATGATGATACCATGCCAAGTTTCAACATTTTCAGAGTTCATTTTGTAGTGATTTTCAATTTCATGGTCATTCAGCTCTCTAAACAATTAGGGAAATGACCGAAAAACAACAAATGATGTCAGAACATGTTGGAAATTGATGACGTCGCTTTGAATGCTGCATACTGAACACAAAAGAAGTCAGGAGTTCAAATAAGTTTAAAAAAACATTAAAGTGCCCGTGTAACAGATGAGTTCTCGTCCGAAACCCTGATACTCCGAAAGAGTTTGTCCAGTTTGTACACAAAGTGCGTCCAGTTTTTGCTGTGACCCTCTCTACTCTTTCGCACATGCTATGCGGGTGAAATGATGATATGATGCCAAGTTTCAACATTTTCAGAGTTCATTTTGTAGTGATTTTCAATTTCACGGTCATTTAGCTCTCTAAACAATTAGGTAAATGAACGAAAAACAACAAATGATGTCAAAACATGTTGGAAATTGATGACGTTGCTTTGAATGCTGCATACTGAACACAAAAGAAGTTCGGAGTTCAAATAAGTTTAAAAAACATTGAAGTGCCCGTGTAACAGATGAGTTCTCGTTCAAAATCCTGATACTCCCAAAGAGTTTGTCCAGTTTGTACACGAAGTGCGTCTAGTTTTTACCGTGACCCTCTCTACTCTTTCGCACATGCTACGCGGGTGAAATGATGATACCATGCCAAGTTTCAGCATTTTCAGAGTTCATTTTGTAGTGATTTTCAATTTCACGGTCATTTAGCTCTCTAAACAATTAGGGAAATGACCGAAAAACAACAAATGATGTCAGAACATGTTGGAAATTGATGACGTCGCTTTGAATGCTGCATACTGAATACAAAACAAGTCCGGAGTTCAAATAAGTTTAAAAAACATTGAAGTGCTCGTGTAACAGATGAGTTCTCGTCCGAAACCCTGATACTCCGAAAGAGTTTGTCCAATTTGTACATGAAGTGCGTCCAGTTTTTGCCGTGACCCTTTCTACTCTTTCGCACCTGCTATGCGGGTGAAATGATGATACCATGGCAAGTTT